>NC_050182.1:2676956-2821956 GCF_008315115.2 Sander lucioperca | reverse complement strand
CGGCTTCTGTTGCTGTGGAACTAAGACGACTGTACCGCCGGCCATTATGGGACAGAAGTGTTATTTTGCTAATTTTTCTCACAATTAAAAGTCACTGTTAATGAGAGAGCGCCTGCTGCAAACAGCTGGGCTTCTGTCCCTGAATGAGCATGGTCAGACCATTTCAGAGCATTTGTTTACCCCCCAGACAATATGGACAAGCCGGGGAGGTCTGTTTGGTGTGTTTGGTGTGTTTGGTGTGTGTGTGTGTGTGTGTGTGTGTGTGTGTGTGTGTGTGTGTGAGTGTTTGTGTTTGTGGCAAAATACCAAGGGCCCTTCGTTCACCCCTTTTGGCTTTTTGTAGGATTAAGTGTTTAGTAATTTGTTTCTGCATCTAAAATCAAAGAAGCAGCACATGTTCTTGGTCGCATTGACTCAGTATTTTCACTTTGCACCCATTCTTTCTCCCTCTCCTTTTCTCTAACATGCACCTCTCTAATCTCACCATCTCTTCCTTTCTCTTCTATCTTACCTTTGTGCTCCTCTCTATACCACTGTCTCCCTGTTCCTCTTATCCTTTTTGTTTCAGTATTTTCACTTCTTTTTTTACCCTCACCTTTCCTTCTTATTGCTATCCTCCGTGTTCAGGGCTTTTGAGAATTTGGATTTGAGGCATGCCTTTAAGGTGAGGTTAAACATTTTGAGCATATATGATTTATTCATGTGATGTTGCCTACCAGAAAGCTGGTACATATATCTTAATCAAGATATTGAAAATGTTTTCTTGACGGCAGAATGTTGGGTAAAAGTTATGATATTAGCTCGGCCAAATGGAATAAGAAACAACAATAATATGAACAGCTATAGTACAGTAAATAATGCAATTCAATCCAAGTAGTGCAATAAGCACAACCTTGTGAAGATTAGAGTGTGGAATGTTTGTTTATGAAAAGAGTTCCTCTCACTCCAGTGAGGGGAAAAAAAACAACCTCTGACAATGTAGTGCATTCTAATACAGCAACACTACAAACTGCAGCCTCAAAAATGAGTTGATTTAAACCAACCCCACTGCCAGACAGAACTTGGACAATACTGGACGATTCTGCAAAACCCCACAGTGCATCCAATGACAACATTTTTTAACATCCAGTTAGAGATTCTTTGTTAAATAATGTCTTTCTACATGGTTAAGGTGAGTGTGAATGTTGTATTGATGGAAATTGTGAACTCCTGCAGTCGCCTGCATAAAAGTCAGATGCTCTAAATAAAATAAATAAATAAAATATGAATACAGAAAAGGTCACACTACCCGCATTGTTACCATATTATTAGTCTGGATCAACGATAATCAAGGATAAGCCTTCCCAACAACCCCTGAGCTAGCTTCAGAATAGCAAGTTTTGACGAAAAGTTGGTTTGTGCAATAAGGCAGGCCTGCTTGGTTCTTTCGATGAAGGAAATATATAAAATATTTACAAAGAATATGTTTACAGCAACTACTATCTAACTGGGACTTTTCCAGACTGATTGGCGGGGATTGCTATGGACAAAAAGTACACACGTCGATACACTGGTAAGAGCAAATTACGTTTAATCATGTGTCCAGCTAATTTAAATATCTCATGTTACTGTATTGTGTAAACAGTTAATTTTATTATTTTATGTGCCATTTTCTTATGCAGGGTGCAAATGTTCCACCAAAACAAGATTCTGGAGCTTAGTGCCGCCCAAGACGATTGTGATTGGTTTAAAGAAATGCAAACAACCCAGAGCGTTTTTCCTCTTATCCCAGAATGTATCTGTGGTGTAGCCAGTCGGAAGCTCTGTGGAGAAAGGTCTGGCAATGCGAGACTACCATATGATTGGCCCTGAACACTGGCAATGGACATAAATAATGCACCACAGAATCCTACAATATGAACAGAAGTACTGGGCAGCTCAGAGGGTTTTCTTTACTTTTTAAAATAATAGTCAATCAGCAGACAATTTGATCATTCATTAAATGTTTAAATCAATAATGAACAAAAAAGAAAAACAACTAAAAAACTAATCCAGCTACTTGAACATGAGGATTTCTTCCATTACTGTTTCCAATCATTGTTTTAAATCACTTTGGGTTTTGGACTGTCTGTCGGACAAAACAAGCAGTTTGAAGACATCATCCTAAGTTCTTGAGTTAAGTACATTTGTAGAATAATGATGAAAAGAGTAATACACGCACATTGACTCCAAACCAACAAAATCTATTTAAGTAGACAATGTTTCGATCCCAGTCTGATCTTCTTCAGGTCAAGAACAAAAAAAGTCAAACGCAGATCCAAATGGGATCGAAACGTTGTTCACTCAGACAAATAAATGTGTAGACTTCTCGTCAATGCTAGTTTCCAGTAGCCTTGCACCCAAATGTGAGGTGCCTATTAATTTGTAGAATAAACATTAGTTGCAACCCTACTTATAATCTCCTCAGCATTTATTTCATGACAATCATATTGCGGGTTTCCTCAGGTGTTCGTGTTATTGTGTCCAACCTAAGTAACTCCAGTCTCTGGCTTTCTGTCTCGCTGTTACTCCCACCCACTTCCTATATGTTTTCACCTTGTCCTCCCTCAGCAGGACTGCAGACACTTTGATCTCTCATTTTCAGCCTCTCTGCCCTCTCCTCTCTCTCTCTCTCTCTCACACTCTCCATCCTCCCCCACCTCTGTATCTCTTCTCACACAGCCTATATCTACAGTATTTTGTCTCAGTACACACTCTATACCCCTGTCTCTTTACTGACCTCTCTCTCTTCTCTCTCCCTATCTTAGCTCTCACTGGTCTCTTCAATCTCTACAGTGCACTTTCTCTGTTACAGTCCCCCCCTCTCCCTCTCTATCCCTGTTCATTGGACATGGATAAATTCTTCCCAGTGTTCTCCTTGACAAAGAGGCCCTCAGTCAGTGACACTGCCTGCTTGGGTAACCACCGTGCTCCTGTGACACTGTCACATCCAAGTATGTCACACACAAACATA
This sequence comes from Sander lucioperca, assembly GCF_008315115.2. Lineage (NCBI taxonomy): Eukaryota > Metazoa > Chordata > Actinopteri > Perciformes > Percidae > Sander > Sander lucioperca. Next base: position 2,818,964 of record NC_050182.1, on the reverse strand, counting down.
CACACACACACACACACACACACACACACACACACACACACACAAACACACACACACACACACACACACACACACACACACACACACACACACACACACACACACAAGCATCTACTAGCTGCTGCTGCACACACATACACTAACTCTCGAGGAAGGTTCAAAGAACATTGTGTGTGTGTGTGTGCTTGCTTATGCGTAAGCATGTGTCTTTTGGTTTTCTCCACATCTGCGTCCTGATGCATGTCTGCGTGTTATCTGTTTGTACGTGCCAGCAGTGAGTTTGCATTTTAGCCTTCCTGCATGCATATTTACCACCCGCTGTTCAGATCAGTGCAGATGGGGGTTGGTTGGGGGGTGAAGCTCAGTGCACTGCTTTCCCCAGGAGCTGTTTAAAAAATATGTACTGTTGAGTGTCACTAGCTGTCGACACAGGTCCCACTTGTTGCAGCTGTGGTTTACGTAAGCACAGCAGTTTAATCACAATTAGGAAGCTCTCCTTGAACTCACTCACCCCTTGGCTTGTTTGCAGAGCTAAAATTTGCATTCAGAACAAAGCTTTGGAAATATAAGAGTGATATTATTACACATGGCACTGCAAAGAGAACACTGTCTGAGCGAGAATAGAGTGCTGTCAATTTAAATCAGTGTTAGCTATCAGAAGGACGTCACAGTGAATGCTTTCACTTTCATCATGGTTATGGGTTTAGTTATAGGATTTTATATAACATTATTGGTATTTGATTTATTGTACTCCTATTGTCGGACTATAAACACTTGTGATTCAAAATTGTACTACTGTAACTGTTACAATTTCTTGCTCTTTTTCTGTAGCTTACTTGTCTTTTTCCCAAACTACTGCTCCTACAGGCTGTCTCAGAGGGATGTCTTTTTGCATTGCCTCTCTTTAGGCTTCTTTAAAAATGTTTCGCTTATGTGCTAAAGGCTTTGTGTGTGTGTGTATGTGTGTGTGTTTTAATAGTAGTTTCCATGTCTTTGAGAGCTTAGCACCAATGGTGTGAGCCTGTAAAGACATTCGGGTATACTTGGCAATACAAATAAATCTGACTTGACTTGAGTTGATTTGGTGCAGTGGCATCCTGACCTCATATCAACACAGATAACTTCTGCAACGTTTCAGACTACTGACGCAGAATATTTAAATGTCTGTTACTGTATGCTAAGAGAAGCTATGTTACATCATGACAGCACTTCGGAGTCAGAAGTTGACTTTGTTCGATCAGTGAGAGCACAAAGGCTTCACACGAATCATTCAGAGGGCATATTGCTTTGAAAGAACCACGTTTACAGTGAACATGAAATACAAAACGGAAACAGCACTGCTATATGCGGTGAGACAGACAAAGGTAGAGTGTTTGCCTTCGTACTGCCATAACTCTGTGATGAACCGATGAACCTACTCCACACAGCTCTCCCACTTAGACACCCACACGCCACACACAAACACACACACATACACACACACACACACACACACACACATCAGACACACACAACAAATACATAGAGATGTACACAAACACATCCAACATATTCACCTTCATGCACACACACAAGTACACACAAACACAGGTTGTGGATTAAATGACTCAGATGGCATTTGCTCTCTCTGTCTCTCTCTCTCTTCCGCTCTCTCGCTCATTGTCAGGTTTTGCTGCCGTGGCAACAGAGTCGAGGATGAGAGGAGGAGGGAGTGGGAGTGGGGAGGAGTGTGAGGGAGACGGAGAGAGAGGAGAGGGATCAGTGATGGAACAGGTAAATGAGAGATCAGAGAGTCAGAGCTCACTGGTCATGTGAGGCGGGGCTTCATCGCTGCTGCTGCTGCAGTGTGTGTTTTTCTGTGTGTGTGATTGACTATGCTCTAGTAGTGAGAGGCAGAAACACAATGAATGTGTGCTACGTGACTGGACAGAAGTGTGCAAGCTGCGCATTACTCTGGTGTGTACTGCATGACTAGGACATGTTGCGTGTCCACTCAGATTGTCTAAAATCGGTCATCTGAGATCGAGCCATCACACTATCAGTGCTGATAGAGAGCGACTGTGAAGAGAGACGAAAAGCAGGAAAAAAACATGAAAAGGGGCAACTAAGTGCTGTAAAAGTGTTCTTGTGATTCAAGTTTACATGTGGGGCTTCTGGTTTGTGTTTTCGGCTGTACTAATTTGCTCTGCAGAAAGCAGCATGCTCAAATTTGGTTTGTTTTCAGCTCCCCCGGGCGAGAGACAAATTCTCTCTGACTGCACTTCTCAGACTCAGTTCAACATCTGAAAAGGATTCACTTGCAAATATGCAAAGTAACTATGCAAAGACCAAAATATATAGGGCAAGCCACTGCTTCTCATTCAGGAGAGGAATGATCATGCTTTCTTATAGAGCTAAATTGTCAAGCATTCATGTAGAATGCCAAAAAAACTAAATCTTACATCATGTTTTTTCAGGGGGTTTGTATCAGATCTTACATTTGAGACATTTTACAAAGAAATCCATTAGCATGTATGTGTAATAGATGAAAAAGACTTGAATCATCTCTGACAGATCAAGTGTATTTTTAAGATCACTGCCGGTATCAAAAGACTTTCAGGAAATCAATAAGACAAAATTAAAACATCATTATGAGTTTCCAGTAAATGTTTCTCTGTGAACAGACTTTTAACTTGATCATTAAAATGATCAGACAAGGGAATTATTTCAAATTAACATCAGCATGAGAACAGTGTGTTATTGCCCGTTCAACTTCCTGTCTGCATCAAAGCCTTCGTCACATATTCACTTCTTAATCTGTTACTGTAATACATTTTTAAGTTAAGTAGGCGCCAAACAGTGGATGGAAAAATAATTTAAGTTAATGAGAAAAAATGTAGTAATTATCTTGTTCACTTCATGTTTATTCGTCTGACATTGTTTTCTGGTTGTGTTTCGGATTGTGCCTTGGGATAAATGCATGAAAAATACATTTTTACTTTTGATGCTGCTGCCAAAATAGCTGAGAACTTCGCATTGGTGCCAGATGGTGAAAATAAGCCATGAATAATGCCGCACTACTCGAGACAGCGCCAATCTGTATTGACTCAGCGGAAATCTGAAGTCTGCGTCTTAATAGATAATACTGACTTTGGCCTTGATGTCACTATAGCGGAATAATCTCTGTCACCGAAAACTAGGCTAATTTAAAATTGTATCTACAATTAAAGAAATAAATAGCTCTATTTATTGTCCCTAAATGTGCATGTGCATAGATAAAAGAACAAAAACTGTTAGCACTCCTGTTGGCTGTATTGGATTACATAATTGATCAAATTATTTATGAGCAATTTCATTGCAACAGAAAAAAACAGCCCCATCAATTTTAAAAAGGTCACAGAAGCAATAGGATAACACACTGAAGCCCTGAGGGATTTATTTTCATTGTGTCTCATGTTGAAAACAACATGGGTATGAATATAGCTCATGACCTTGGTCGATGTAATTCCCTCTCTTCCATGGTGTCTTTCATTCTGTACTCTGCAATATCCAGCACACTGGAAATGCCAGGAGAACAATTGTTTTGCCAGATTGTGAAATGGTTCTAGAAATGCCACGTTGCTGGAGGAAGCAACAAAATAATAACTTCAATATTCTATTTGAGTTAAGCCATACATTATCTTTTAATCAAATGATTTTATCAGTTTTACTGTCCTTATCCAATGTTACTGTATAAGCCTACACACCATAAATACATTAATATCTGTATTGTAACCATAAAAAACTGCTTTCATCTGACCATATTGTATCATAATAATCCATCAAAGTACTCAAGCTGTGTGTGTGTTTCATCATGGCTGCTTGTTTCAGATTATAATTGTATATTATGAAATAAAAGTTAAATTGATTGGTACTTATGTTTATGGAAATTGCCCAGAGATAGTTTGTCCAACTTTAAATGATGTAAGCCTGGCTGACCTATTCAACCAGCTGCGATACATATTAATGAGATCAAATTAGTCATATAATTATTTTTTTTTAGATTTTGAACTACAGGCTAATGGTCAATATTTATCTGAATTTTATTACCTTCAAATTATTTCACAGTTTGCCTAAATATGTTGCATGTCTCCTCAGGATGTTGTATAATTCTGTCATCCATGACTGAGTCTAAAATTGGTCATCTTCGCTCAACACGAGACATCACACTATCAGGCCTGATAGGGACTGACTGAAGAGGGGACAGGGAGGGGCAGCGAGATTCAGCAAAATACAGAAATATGGAGTGACTGGGCACTTTCAAAAATGTTGTTGTGCATCAGTTTTGCATAAAAAGCTTTCTATTTGTGTACCCATCTGTGCTAAATGCATTAACAACAGCAGCATTCTCAAATTGTTTTCAGATGCCCTGGGCAAAAGGCATTTTTCTCCTTTTCTATACCCCTCAAGCCCAGTTAAGAAACAAAAAGGACATCATGCATGAAGTGAGGACTTTTTGAAGATTCAACCACTTAGTGTGATTAATAAACACAACATTTGTTTCCATGTTTGTGGGAAGATGAATGCTTTTTACTATCGTTAATAAGTAAGCATCAAATTTACAACATGCCACACATTGCTACTGTATATTACTTACAATGTTTAAATAAATATTCAAGGAAGCAATTCAAAGAATGCAAACTGATCCTGTTTCAATAAAGACTTTGCTTAGCTACCAACAGTACAAACATTGGTTTTAGGCCAGAGGTCTAAAACATAACAATGGCTAAGATGATCAAAAACATCGTATCAGACAAATGTTGAATAATTTATTGCAATTTGGGCCTTGATTCTATCTGTAAGTCAATATTTAATGTCCCTCACCAGCTGGACAGATTGGCTCTTCAAACATCTCCACAAACTGTATTTCAGCTGAGTGGGAGAGCTGCCTCGCTGCAGAAGAGCCATCCAAATATAAAATGAAAACACAGTGCTGTACTGCTTATTTTTTTTGATTTTTTAGCAAAAATGCAGGTCACTTTCAGGCTGTGTGTCCGTGTTTGTGTGTGCCTGTGTGCCCGTGTGCCTGTGTGCCCGTGTGTGTGTGTGTGTGTGTGTGTGTGTGTGTGTGTGTGTGCGCGCGTGCGTGCATGTGTGTGTCACCATGACCGGAGTGTGACCATCACAAGGTCAATTAAGTGATTCAGTTTGCCATTCAGTGGTTAAACACTGCTGCACTGCATTCAGTTCAGCTTTCTCATGCTAAATTGCTGGTTATCTCTCCGCCGGCTCTATGCTAATAGATGGTAGCATATGCTAAAAGCAATGTCTGTTAGAAATATTTATGCAACGGCACCGTATTTAATGCAGGATTAGCATTTGTTTGGTCCATTGTTCAGTAAATCAGAACCAAACGCTGGTGAATAAATGCATAATACATTTAGTTAGCCTATGGTACATTAGCCTTAGAAGTTCCACAACTTACTACAGAATTATGAATATCCACATTCATTTTTTATCCGCCGTACAACTGGCATCTCAAATTAGAATCACTCATTCACGTAACTTGATCTAGGTCAGGTTTAATTTAATTATGTATGAGAGATGTGTGTTTATTCAATTGCTTATTTATTTGAATTACTATTTGTTGTGTAGTAGCACCTCTTTCATGCCAAACAACTTTATCTTTACCTTTGGATGCAGATTGAATTAAATAAATTAAAATGATGTGGTTTGAGGATGAAAGTGATATAATACGGGCTATAATGTCTCATCACATGATGTGATTTCATGTGTATTGCATGCATTTATGTACTATATTTGCTGAACATTATGCCAACAGTAAAGATGATAGCACTTATGTGTACTATGTTAGTAATGATACACACTGCATTGTACTGGTGTGTACAGAAAATCCATAATTAGGCTATTGGCATGCAGCACATGTACCAGAATTAGGTTTATATATGTACAGTATTTATAATAGCATCCGGTCTGAACCCAAATGTCACAAGCTCTCTCTATTAGATCAGCACCATGAAACAAAAGCTATTCCACTGTCAAAGGAGCTGCTGCATAAAGCTCTGCAATCATTATGACAATGTCCAAAAACTGCCTGAGAGAAGAGAAGCCAAACTCTCTGTTTTCATAATAATCTATAAAAGAGTGGACACACAACACCACAAAACGGTGTTATGGGCAATGGAAAAAAGATCCTTTTAATTGAATTGCCCATATTAGCATTTTAACTGCAGTGTATGTCTTACAGTGTGTTGCTGCAGTGGTGATTATTGAGGAGCATGGCTCAGGATTTGGCAACAACAAAGCACACTGTGTTTTTGAAAACGGCATTTTTGATATCCTGCATGTCTGAGATAAATGTAAAACAATATAATATGACTGCAAGGGAGACTAGTCACTGCAATTCCTGAATTCACTCGTCCGTTTTATTGCCAGTGTTTTCACATGGTCAAAAATGCGTTCCCCGAGGAAGAAATGGGGTGTGATTTGAAAGTTGCCCTATATTTGGCTCAGTTGCTTTCAAATGCAGCCTGTCAAGTTGCCCCGTGTGCTGCAGCACCTCGCCCTCTGCCTGCCAGCCGGCCATCCGCTTGGTCAGGTGAGTTATTGCCAGGACTGTTCCTTAAACACCCCCTACCACACACACACACACACTGCAAATCGTCCATTACTGTGCCTGTCAGGCAAGCGTGCAATCAATACTCCCCCTCCGACAGCGTGCACACATGTGATGGAAGACAAAAAGCGAGCAGAGGAGGAGGACAGTAAGGGTAAAGAAGAGATGTTGGAGAGAGGAAAGGAGGAGAGGGGCAGAAAGGCTGGGGAGAAGGGAAGTGTTAGTGATGGGGAGTGTAGGGCTTCGGGGCAGCGGGTGAAGGAACAGGGGAAAAAGGAGAGATGACAAGAAAAATGTCCAGAGACTGGAGACCAAACAACAGAGAGAAGTAATATATAACAAAACACAGAGATAGAGTGAGTGTGGGAGTAGGAGATGGAGGACAGAGATGAGGAGTGGCAGAGGCAGAGGAGAGATGGAAAATAGAGGAAAAAAGAGAAAATGTGTTTGTGTGTGTGTGTGTGTGTGTGTGTGTGTGTGTGTGTGTGTGTGTGTGTGTGTGTGTGTGTGTGTGTGTGTGTGTGTGTGTGTGTGTGTTAAAAAAACGGAGAAATGGAGAGAGGTTGTGGGTGAATGAAGAGAATGCTATATATAATGGCAGAGGTTCAGGAATAGATCAGAGTGATTGTGTTTTGTGATTACCTAACGCTCACATCTGCAAACAGTAGCAGCCACCAGCTGACATCAAAGACCACACACACACACACACACACACACACACACACACACACAATTATTCTACATACTCATTGACACACACAGGAATACACTCAGCAAAGTAACGCTGGCAAACACGGGCCAGCAAACCTCATCTTCATGCTAAACTGAACGAACTCTCCACTAAAGAGCTTCTGTCATCTGGCCCGGATTGATAACAGAAGCAAACAAACACAAACACTCGGACACAAACACACTTTTGCTGAGCTACACATCTCCTACACACAAAAAGATTCATAATCACATAAAAACACACAGACATGCTGTATTGTAAACACTCCACCCAAGAAGCCATGCCACTCTCCTGCCACACACATGCAGACATAAAACGCACACAATGAGCCATGGCAAGGGTCATAATTGTTCATTTTCAGCTCTGCAAGAACTCTAACCTTTTGCTACTGTGGTTTGAAAGGATGGATACCAAGGAGGGTTGACTACAGACAATTCGAGATCCCGTTATTAACTGAAATGCTGCCCAAAATCTACTGAATTTTTGAAAGGAAAAATAGCTGTGGAAACCCGCTGTTTTTTACAATGTGTGCTTGTGTGTCTGTGCATGCCTTCATGTTCACATAGTAATGACACTGATGTAATGAAACAAAGAAACTCCAAACTTAAAGTCCAACCTTGCGATGGGCTTATTATAGTAATACAACGGAGTGGGTTATTCAGACATGCAGGCCTCTATCCTCAAATCAGTGGAATTTAACAAGATCAAGTGCAGAAGACATAATGTTACCATTAAATGTACAAGAATAGTGCATCTACCCCTCAAACCACTAAAACCCCAGTAATAACCTCAGGTCAGCACTATAATATTTTTCATACGCTCCCATGGTCCCATACTCAGACGTATTAAAACTGGTAAGAGGCTGTATTGAAACACATTGAATGTATTGATTCTATAAGGTTGTTAAAGAGGAGGAATTGTGTACCAATGTTACTTAGTTAATAGTTTTGTGTTTAAAATCAAAATTAGGACAGATAGACACCCGGAAAGTAACAACTTTAAAATCAAGGGAAAACATTCAACCCTAGTACCAGAGGATGTGTGCGTGCGTGCGTGCGTGTGTGCATGCAAATTAAATAGTTTCTGCATGTGTGTGTGCTTGCTTGTGCGTATACAAGCTTTTATGGTATGCCTCTGTTTGTGTGTTTGAGTGTGAACAGTATGTGTGTTTGTTTCCTTCCAGTCTGAGGTGGTAAGAGGGAAGGCTGAGGGCTCAGAGGGAATGCTAAAGCCAGGGCACAGGAGGAGCCTCTTCCTCTCTACTAAGACACCAAATTAATAAAAAAAGCCAACTATCACTGTGTGTCTCCTTACCAAGCTGTGGAGTCCAAGAATATCTGAGTAGGGAGACAGGTATGGAGGTGCTCCAGTTTCATGCCTGCATAGAGCAGGCGGTGAGCTGCACACAGCCAAGGTGATCCCTGCCAGCCATTTTGCCCTGCATTTAGTATTCATTTTCCAGGCGATCAAACCCGCTGCCAGGAGGTGGATAGAGTATGTGTGTGCATGAGTATTAACACGCTCACACAAATTGAGTGAGTGTGCGAGTGCACCTGAATTAACAAACACATGGGTGTGGGTGTGCAGATGTAGGCTTAACACCCTCACAGACTCGTATGTAACAAAAGTGTTGGTGCCCATGTGTGAGGATGTGCGTAAGTTAATGAATTTGCAAACACGTGTGCTTCGTGCAGCAGGGCTGATTAGGAACACAGGGATGGAGCCAGAATAGGCCAGGGGCCAGCAGACCCTGGCTCCCTGTACACAGCCAGTGGAGTAAACCTGGATGTGCACAGCTTCCTGCTGGGGAAGGATAAGGCAGAAAGGGGGAACACAGGAAGTAATGACAAGGGAAAGAACAAAGGAAGCAGTAAAGAGGGGTGAAGCAGGGAGAAGGTGAATGAGCGGAAGAAGTGGGTTTGGGGAGAAAAGACAAAACAGCGCAGTAACAGGATGAGCTGGAGAGGAGAGGAGGGGAAGCGAGTGATAAGGGGCAGAGGGAGCAACAAAAGAAACCAAGAGGGGGATGAAAAGTGTTCTGTTCTTGTGGTGGAGGAGGAGGAGAAGAAGGGGGAGAAAACAGAAGAAATGGGGATAGACGGCAAGAGGGAAGGAGCTGAGCAACAGTGCCCTGGCAGCATGCAGTGGAGCCAGGCAAGATGGCTGCAGGGGACAGAGCACCCGGCCAAATATGGTCATCAGGACCCAGCTCTGTCCTACTTTCTCTAATGGGCTAAACCAAAGCCTGGATGATGCAGGAAGAACAATGTATGGTCAGCGGGCAGCAGAGTTGGCTCCGGTCTCTGTGATGTGTCGTGCTAGAATGAGTGATGCAGGACTTGGACCGAATATACAAACAAAGCCCTACAGCATGCTTACACACACATGTGTGCATACACACACTAATGGCTCTAATTCCCTTTCTTTCATGGTGAGCTAGTTGACATGCTGACCCCATCTAGAAAAACTGTGATAAGAGTGTGTGAGGGTGCAGGTGGTGAATACATTGTACCTGTCCATTTGTGTTTGTGTGTGAATGTGTGTGCCCCGCCTGCTTTTGTGCATCTGTCTCACGCCACCTGGGGCTCCACCAAGCTGTATGAACACTCATCAATCTATGGACGCTACCCTCAGGTTTCACTTCGGGATACGGTGTAATAGACTGGAGACAGGTACCATACACACACACCATGTGGCCAGGTCAACAACCTTCAGCTGTAACATCTGTACGCATGGTGGGCAATCAGGGATGTAAAAATACGGATTAACCGATGGCATTGCTGCAAGTGGCTGCCCTCCTGTAGTTGTTTGTGTCCTCTCTAGCTTAAGAAGTGAAGGCAGTGCTCTCAGATAAAAGCAACAGTGCATGTTGTAAACATTATTTTTCTTATGTATTATTCCCATTACACATTAGCTTCTTTTGTCCACAGTGTTTTTCTTGGCAATGTTGTCCACCCCAGAATGTGGGGACAAACTGACAAACAGTGATTACAAAGGCATTGCCATGGCCAGGAGATAAAGCTTGCCAACAGTAAAGCACTGCTACTGATTCATCTCATCTATTTCAGTTGTCCTACGCAGGTCTTGTTGCTATGTGAGTTGCTATGATTGACCAGCGGGTCTCACATCCGTATGTGCAGCAAATTCCATTCCTGCCTGAATTAAGCCATTATATGAGAAGCAGTGCTTCAAAAGAAGGGGTCTCTTTCATTATAGCTTCTGTGTCAGGAGCTGCAGAAACAACCACAATGCTGCAGCTGTGGAAACAACTTAAACAACTCGTATACGGTACAGTAAAGCCTGTCAGACTGCAAGAAATGCATTCAAATAATAGGGTTGCTAGGTGAGAGTGGCTCTAAATGTGACAAAGTGAATTCCCCTTACACTGCTCTATATGTGGAACATTAAGGGAGGTGTCACTCTCGCTGTCATTGAAGCGAATAAGTCTTAAATGATCCCATCACAAGGGCCTGCAGGCTAAAACAACAACAGCTGAAAAACTATATACAAGCTGATGGGGCAGTAAGAAAAGCAGCATATGGCTTTAAACAATCGTGACTTTATTATTAAGATTCAGAGGAGCGAACATACATTTCATGGGGAAACTGAAACATACACTAACCATGATGTATCTGTAAACACTGGCACACCAAAGAGATGCTGTGTTCAGTGTGTTTTGTGACAGCCTACACACAAATGTACCCATTATCATCACAAAATATGCCTAATAACAGCAGATTTTCAAATCCCTTCCCTCTGCCCAGGAAATGTTTTCAACAACAACTCCGGGAATTTTTCAAGTGTTCAAATGTCACTTGGGTTCTTTTGCAAGGCACCGTCTTCTTCAACAGCCGCTCATCTGGTGTGCGCTTGAAACAGGCCCCAGTGTGGGGCTTAGTTCCTGTTCTTCCTGACAGCTACACTTACAATGAGGCCTGTTGGCATCACAGTATTGGTTAACATTCTGCTACAATGCTTCTTAACAACTGCTACAATGCTTCTTAACAACTCCGCTGTGGCTGCTAAGCCCTGTATTAAAGCATAGATAGCGCGCCAAAATAGTTCTCTGCATGCCATGTTAGACAGACAGGCATGCTGCCACTCAGCGTCCCGCTGAGCTGGGAAAATTACAGATTTCCTGAAAACAAAAAGTACCAATTTCAGGTAAGCAATTACATGTCCAGTGTACCCTGGTAACTGGTCTATAATTCTGTTTTATATATATGTACATATACATCAGTGGCAGGTGTAACAGAGGAACTACATAAGTAAAAGAGACAGAAACAAGAAATGTGTCAATGTTAAGTGAGTATATGTCAACTTCAGTTGCATTTAAGTGTCGTGGTAAAGAGTCTGCCTCAGGATGAATGAGGTTGGACTGAAGGAAAATGGGATAGTGAGAGAGGAAGACAGCCCTCTGTTCCTGTCAGGTGAGCTGACACACACTCACAGTTTAAGACAGTGTTTTGTTATGAGTTTGCATAACATGGACACTCACCAACGGCCAGTGGGAAAACTGACAGAGCAGGAAGCATGTGCGTGCACGTGGGAGCATGTGCGTGTCCTGTATTTGTCGATGCTCGCAGAATGCCTAGTAAGGAGTACATGAGACACACATATGTGTGTGTATTGGTGCACATTTAAATACTTGTGAGTTTTTTAAGGTGTTTTCATCTCCATCAGTGTTCAGAATGCAGCCGGCAGTGCCCTGATGGCTGCGCCGCGTCGATGACACCTCCCGTTGACAGTGGGCTCGGAGCGAGGACGCTAGTCATAACATAACAGCAGGAAGGTGGGAGGACATCACCTCCAAGCATACACACATACATACAGAGTGACACACTATGACACAGTGTTAAAGTCATATCAACGTCCTTATTTAGATTGGCTATCATCTCTGACCTCTCTCTCCATCCTCATTAGTCGGACTAGACAGCCTCTGCAGGCCTGAATCTGCCGCAGGCCCACACACAAGATGTTACATTGCTTCATAGGTGGTACAGTAACTAATGCATTGCATACACAGCCTGTAGGTTTCATTTCCCTCGTTGATGTCATGTTGTGCTATAATTGAATGTTTGATTCACATATTGTCTGGTTCTTATGATAACCTTTTTGCTAAACTGGAACCAGGTTTAAAATAAATTCAACACAGATCTCTAAGATTCAATTTCAACAGCATTTGTCAGAATGTGACTTGAAACAGACAACAGTAAGTATTATACAACATCAGGATGATGGAATTTGAAGACTCCCGTTGTCATTGTAGGAACAGTTAGAGGTGCAGAATGACTGGAGAGGAGGGTACAACATGAAGTCTGGCAATGCTCCAGTACTGACATGAGAGCCAGAAATGGGTTCAAATCAGGCATGTGTCACATTACTCTCTCTTCACATTTTAGCTTCAATGTACTGTCCCCCCCAAAAAATACTAATAAAATGCCAAAGTGAAGTCCACTGCCTACTCCTTTCAAATGTCAGATGTCAAAATGTCAAATGCCCCTCGAGTACGACCTTAAAAATCAAAATAAAGGTTGAAACAAGCATTATCTAAGGACGTCATCTGCCCTTATCTAGGGACTCCATCCAGCCTGCCTAGCCTTTAATTATTAATGTTAGCATGGGCGACAGAAAAAAATGGCAGGTTTTTACCTAGAGGACAAAACCTTTCATTATCTCTTTCTTTCTGTTGGTCTGTGTTCCTAATTCCATTTCTCTTTCTCTTTTTTTTTCCTCCTCCCCCTTTCTCCGCTTGTCTCAAGTCAATTCGGTTCAGTTCAAAGGGTCTTTATTAGCGTGACCAGCCCTGTGGCCAAGTGCCGGCTCACTGAGAGGGAACGCTATGATGGAACATCAGCAAACCACAGGAATCTCAGCACCGCTACGTGGACACACTCATCAGGTGAAGGACAATCAACATAGAGATGAGAAAATCTGTGTGTGTGTGTGTGTGTGTGTGTGTGTGTGTGTGTGTGTGTGTGTGTGTGTGTGTGTGTGTGTGTGTGTGTGTGTTATAATCCAGGCTTATGTATATTTAGCAGATCACATTTTATTAAGCATATACAAAAGGTAAATGTGACAACGCTCTCGCCCACACAAGTCTAGCTTGCTTTGACAGGCAGGTATATTGTGTGTTCCATGCATTAGTCATGTCTGCAAATGAGGACAAATCTACAGCACGCCAAGCAGCTACTGCTGGAATCAGAGAGAGAGAGAGAGAGAGAGAGAGAGAGAGAGAGAGAGAGAGAGAGAGAGAGAGAGAGAGAGCAAGAGAGAGAGAGAGAGAGAGATAGAGAGAGAGAAATAAGGTAGTGATTGGCTGGACTCATTGACTGTAGAAGAACAGAGGATTAGCATCTTTGACATCACTTTATGGTGTCTGATGGGAGGTTTTAAACCCTGAAATTGGATGAATTGCCATCAGATACCAAAGCCAGAAATTCCTAATTTTGGCAATGGCCCAGAGGCTGTGTGGAGCTGACATGGTTTAAGCAGGTAACAACCACCACAGCGGAGTGCAGTAGCTTGGTAGACCTACTTCAATTTAAATCTTAATAGTCCCTTAATGGAACAATCATTTTCAAAATCACCACCAATAGACCCACTAGATAAAGTGCAATTATCTATTGAGACTGACTTTCTGTATACTCACTTTGGATTTCCAAATCCTAATGTGGTATTCAAGCTAGAGGTGTTGAAATTAATCAAATAATCTAGGCATCGAATCGTGGACATGGACGATGTTGCATTTTTAATCGGCCGGGCCATAATCGATAATTTCTGTTTACAATTTAATGTATGCCTAACAACCTTTCTGTTTACATATTCGGTTATGTTTTGCACATTCTGTAAATCAATGCAATGTCCTATTGAGGGTTTATTGCATCTGTCTTTCTGAAAAATTAAAACATGCTCATTGATTGTTTGTTTTATACATTCATTATCATAACTGTTTCTTCCTCATCCTTCCTTATGTTTATCTTTGCCTCTTTTTATGCCTGGATCCTCTGTGGTGCCATTGTTACATCTATGTCTCGACTGGAGATTGACAAGTCCATTTATAGGTCACCACTCCACCAGCCTCAGTCTATCAGGCTAGTAACCTTTAAAGGAATAGTTTGATGTTTTGGGAAACAACTTGTCATTTATACATTTTTAGTTTGTGTATGGGCACAAGGTACACAAACAAGATACAATGTCTTAATTACTGGGCTTTAAAGGTGCTGGTAGGCGTATTGTTGAACTTTAGACAGAGCCTGGCTAGCTGTTACTTCCAGTCTTTATGCTAAGGCTTACCACAGGCCATCTGTGGCAAACAGAAGTTTATAATACACGTTTTGGGTAACACTTTACAATAAGGTACACAAAAAAGTAGGTAGTTAATGATTAACGAATGAGGAATGAATGAGTAACGAATGGTTAGTTAATGATTAGTTACTGATTGACTGTGATTCAAGCACAAATGATTAGTTACTGTTAAACAGACTGGTAGTTACTGTTAAATGAATGAGTAACGAATGAGGAACTACTGGTTAGTCAATGATTAGTTACTGATAAACAGACTGTGTGTGTGTTACTGTATTAATGAATCATTAGGAAATCTGTTAACGGGATTTATAGTAATAAAAAGAATAGACATGATACAGGATGATTCTCATAATATATTTTAATAATGATATTCACAAAACATTAACATTGACAAACATGGTATATTCTGTAGCATTGACATTGTTGAAGGCTTAAAGGCAATTGTATGCTGCTGCAGGGCATGCGTTAATCCTGCCACCCTGGGTTTCGTGCGCTGTTAAGCGGTAGTTAAAGACCAAAGAAGGATTGATCCTTAGTTAGCTGCTACTTATTAACAAATGATTACCTAACCATTATTTACCATTACTGAAGCATTGTGCATCATACTGAGTGGTTAATCATTAACGAATGATAAGTTAAGCATTCACCACCATTAGTTAAGCATTGTGCGTACCTGGAGATAAAGTGATATGTCATACTGGGTGGTTAATCATTAACGAATGATTAGTTAAACATTCAGAATGCTTAACTAATCATTTGTTAATGATTAACCACCACTCAGTACCAATGGTAGTGAATGCTTAACTAATCATTCGTTAATGATTAACCACCACTCAGTACCAATAGTAGTGAATGGTTAACTAATCATTCGTTAATGATTAACCACTCAGTGGTTGGTCTTTAACTACCGCTCAACAGCGCCCGAAACCCAGGGTGGCAGGATTAAAGCATGCCCTGCAGCAGCATACAATTGCCTTTAAGCCTTCAACAATGTCAATGCTACAGAATATACCATGCTTGTCAATGTAAATGTTTTGTGAATATCATTATCAAAATATATTATGAGAATCATCCTGTATCATGTCTATTCCTTTTATTACTATAAATCCGATTAACATATTTCCTAATGACTCATTAATACAGTAACACACACACAGTCTGTTTATCAGTAACTAATCATTGACTAACCAGTAGTTCCTTATTCGTTACTCATTCATTTAACAGTAACTACCAGTCTGTTTAACAGTAACTAATCAGTGCTTGAATCATAGTCAATCAGTAACTAATCATTAACTAACCATTCGTTACTCATTCATTCCTCATTCGTTTGTCATTCGTCAATCATTAACTACCTACTTTTTTGTGTACCTTATTGTAAAGTGTTACCACGTTTTGTTCAGCAAGATAATCTTCACAAATGAACACCACTATTTTTGAAGCGTAAATGCAATCAGCATAAGTAAAAAGCCAACTTTAGGCTTTACCGAAACACATCACAGTCGCATGACTTTAACGTCACCACCACTCAGCTTTTAATTTGTAATTTGATTTTGAGCACCTGTTCTACAAAAGCCTTTCCTCTTAGCGTGACTTTAGCGTTTTGACCACTCATGGTACAAGAGGACCGTCATGTGCTGCATAATCTCTGTTACCTTCCTCAGTGACCGTATGCTGGATAGTATGGCAGCTCGTTTGAATCTTCACTTGGTCACATACCATCCACATAATAGCCTAATGAGCACAACAAAGGGCGAACGCAGCTACACACTCTTACACACACACACACACGCACTGCTGTCAAACATGCCATGAATCACATGTGCACATACACACACGCAGGTGGTCCCACATCCTCATTGTGTCTCACGCCACCTTACCTATTAGAAAACCAATCATATTCTGCACCTGGGCCTATCAACTGTACAGCTTTGGAGCAATGCTAGAAATCAGACTTGTTTTCCTGCAATCTGCTTATTTCTTGTCCTACAAATGTTCCATTTGTCATAGAAGGAAAATCATAAATACTGCTGGAAAGCCTGAGCAGCATTTGGTAGATTGTTTATATATTGGAATAAATGGTTTGTGTCAGGCAGGTACATTTTTTGTGTGTGCGTGTGTGTGTGTGTGTGTGTGTGTGTGTGTGTGTGTGTGTGTGTGTGTGTGTGTGTGTGTGTATAATAGAGAGAGGCTAAACAGGGCAGAGAAAGAGCACACAGTTTATGTGCTTTCAGAGAAAAAATACTGATACCGAACCTCTGTAAACTCATAAATGGTAACAAAGGAGTTTGTCAATAAAGGTCAAAGTGCTCAACACCCTGACTGTTTTGTCACATATTTTTTTATAAGAGAGGTAGAAGAGTTGACTGATTCAAACATTATGGCAAATACAGGGGTCAACACAATAACATGAACTATATAGTATTATAAAACTATTGGGCCTATAACAGAACAGCTTCACAAAGGTAGCTATTGCAGTGCT
Organism: Sander lucioperca; assembly: GCF_008315115.2. Classification (NCBI taxonomy): domain Eukaryota; kingdom Metazoa; phylum Chordata; class Actinopteri; order Perciformes; family Percidae; genus Sander; species Sander lucioperca. The sequence goes on along the minus strand of NC_050182.1, from coordinate 2,801,852 downwards.
TTTGAACTAAATTCTAAATGTCTTTATTATCATGCTATGCTATGAAATAGCAATCTAACGTTAGGGAATATTATCTGAACTTTACATATAGCTGTGGCTTAGTCTGATCAAAGTTAAGGGAAGTAGAGTCTGAGACGTGCTAAAATGGACACTCAAAGAACGCTAAACCCTCATGTTTATGTAACAATATGGCCTTTGCTCTGGTGCCACCCTCAAGCCAAATTATAACTCCCCTGCCCCTACTCTTCCCCCACTATTTTGTTGTCTGGTTCATAATAAGCGTTTACAACCTCACATAATTCAATACTAGTAGGGCTGTCATTTTTTTTATTTCAAATTCAAATTACCATTCAGTTGTGGGTAAATATTGGATCTGGAAAGATTTGTGTGTATAAGTGCAACAGGCCGTGCCTTCTACCCTAGCAGGGAGCTCTACTAAAATGTACTCTTTTTTTGTGTTTAACTCCTCCATTTCCTTTGCGCATTGCATTGGGAATAGAGTACATCATATGGATGTATTAATAAGAATTTAATAATGCGTTCACTAATGGTGCCCCATTCATTCCAGTTAATGTTAGCTAACTGAGCACATTTGCCAAAAAAACAACTCCACTGGTCTAGCTGGCTGACTTCCTGTTGGCTCCCCACACACATTAATGGGATAAAATAATTAAATCACTAACTAACATAAACTCACCGTTTATATTGTATGGAATAGGGACACAGCTTGAGTTTTGCTTCACTATTACTGAACAAACAGATCATTCTCAAACCACTATAAATATTAAAGTCTGACTAAATCCAAACATGTGACATGCAATTAAGTGTGCCTGTGTCTTGACACTGTGAAAGCTGACTACAGCCCTCTAATTATCCTGGGATGTAAATATTGTATAATTCCATATTGAGCTACGCTGGGGTAGCACATCCGCTACTAAATACTGCTGATAAGAGATGACACACTGATGCCTCAGTCTGTAGCCGCACCCCATGCCTCACCATTCACCTGTCTCTCATCATGCATGATCATCATAACTCACACACACACACACACACACACACACACACACACACACACACACACACACACACACACACACACACACACACACACACCACCCAGTGTGTGTGCCATCATAATCACTTTCACGCCACAGAGGGACAGAGAGAGGGAAGAGAAGCAGAGAGAAACAGTGGCAGAGTGATTAGCTTGACATCACATATATTAATGGTGTGATAGAGGAAGGAGCGGCCAAGTATAAGAGAAAAATGAAGAACAGGTGAGGGACAGGGAATGAGAACAAACCTAATAAGACTGTGAGATAAAGCCAGTCACAGAACAGTAGCATATAAATGAGAAGGAAAAGAAGAGATGGGCAGTTGGAGATGGGATGTGGAGACATGGTGAAGGCACACAGTGAAAATCAACACTATTTCATTTTTATTTGAAAGAGAGGCGAAAGAGAGCGAAGAATTCCTTAATGGTCGAGGAAAAAAGAGCGATAGATAGAACATGCCTGGAGGATATCACTATATTTATACTCTACTATCTCTCCATTATTTATTTATTTCTCTCCCTCTCTCCCCTGCTCTCTTTGACAGGCGTGATTTTTAATAACATGCATATCTTTGTTCTTCTTGATTAAGGGATAGAAATTGGGAGGACTGTGCCGCAGGGGCCAGTGAAGACCACACTCCTGCTGGATGGAGGACAAATCCCCCTCCTTTCTTTCCTTCCAACAATCCATCCTTTTCCCCACTCCTTCACAACATGCCTCCACCCTTCCCCCCCGCCCTGCGTATTTTCATCCTATCATCAGATTTCCCTCTTGCTTTTCTCAATCTTGACTTCTCTCCCCTGTCTCATCCTGGGCAGCTTCCTCCTTTTGCCCCTCCCTAACTCCCTCTCTCCCTCGTTCCCCCGTCTACACACCCCTCATCTTCACCTCATCAACCACTCTCTCTATCCACTATCATTTACATAGGGCCTCTATTCCACACCTCTGTGCATTCATTTTATGGGAATACTGTATTGGAGCTGGTTAATTAACAACAGTATATTAATAACAGTATTTTTTTCAGGTTAATCAAAATATATATTCAAGATCACGTATAAAACAAATTTATGCTCAGCAATTGAAATCCAGCAATGGTCCAAAGAGGACCATTTATCTCCCAGTCTCTTTTCTAGTAACTAATTATTATCTATTACATGTCAGAGTTATTCAGGAACTACTCATTAACAATTTGTTAATCATCAGGTTGTTCCTTAGTAACTACTCGTTTTTGTGTACCGTATTGTAAAGTGTTATGGATCATTTCATATGCCTACATCTTTAACAAAGAAAAAAAAGAAGCTTTTTGTGCACTTGATCACTTTGCAATATTAGATGTCACTCATTGTAAAAGAGCTGGATAAAAAAATTGAAGAAAAACATTTTTTCCCTACTCCACCTCCCTTCTCTTCTCCTCCCTCTCCTCTATTCCTCCGGCTCATCCTGCTTGTAACAACCCAATCCTCCAGCCTCCCTGGAAAAATAACATGACAGCCGTCAGCACCTCTGTGCAGCGTGGCCTTTGCGCTGGGAGTCTGTAAGGATGCGTTGAGGCCTGTGAATCTGCAAAGATGTGTCACTGCACATGTGGTTCAGTCAAGTATGCAGGAGTTGTAAGCTACAGTACATGAGAGTTGTGTATTTTGAGTTGCTTTTTGGCTGATTTGACTTTTAACTCAACCACTTAAATTTGCCAGCTATAGTCGCTGTTACGTTCCAAAATAAAACTTTAATTAAAAACATGTAATCACATTGTTAAATTACTGTATATTGTATATATTATTATGGATGGAACAGTTCAGAAAGTACCCAAATGCTGCTTACATGTAATAATCAGTAATGCAATCCAATAATATAATAACATAACTTTCAGAAAGGGAAAATTTGGATAGTGACTTCTTTTATCAGATTATTTTGATTTCGATAGTATTGGCTTTGGTTGGTTGGAATTTACTGTCAGTCGTTTTATTAGTGACTATTTCTTGGTTAGAAAGTGGTTCCAATGAAAACTGTTCACTAAAGTCTGTGGATCATCCAGAGTAACTGGAACACTTTGCTGCTGAATCTTTTAAAGGTAATATTTTATTGCTGCAAAATAAAAATCTGATTCCCCAACATAACATTGGGGAGGAGGCAGTAATGTCAGGAGCGGATATCTTGGGAGATCAAACTATCTGAATGGCTAGTTACCACCAGAAGCAAGTGAAAATGCATCACCACAGCAACCAAACCCAGACAGGACTCTGCCTGACGCCGGCTTTTATTTTATTGGTCCAATAAAGCTTGAACATTGCACCGTTGCCTGCAATCAGCTGCTGTAACTAAATATGTGGGAGAGTGTGTGTGGGTCTATCAGTGCATTTGTCTTCTATGAATGAGTAGACTTGTGTGTCTACAAAATGTATGTCTCTCTGCCATATAACATTTATCGCATCACACCACCCATTGTTGCAAATTTCTAACTACCATGATGATCTCTCACTATCACTCCTTTCTTTTTACCATTTTGTGCTATCTGTCTCACAGTGACGCATTTTTCTCTTCCCCCTCTTAAGCCTGTAATGCAAGCGTGTATACACACACACATGCACGCACGCACACACACACGGATTGCAGATGTGCTGACACAAGGATATTCTTCCTTTCGCATGAGCCTTCTCCACTAAGCTTCTGGTCAGGACAGAACATCTACACACCTGTAGCAGCTTAAAGACTCTCATTCTCTGAACTCAACAACTACACAAACACATGTGCACAGAAACAAATAAACACATACACAGTAATGCATGTGCTTTAATTTTTTTCCATCATCCTTCACCTTCACTGGAAGCCTCTGTTTTCCCCCACAACACTTGCTAATAGTCATCTTCCCCTCCCTTGTTCGCTCCTGGAACAAAGGTGAAGGGCACAGAAAAGAGCAGATGAGGGAGGGAAAGAGAGGGAGACTATAATGGTGATGTTTTTCAATTGGGTTGATTTATGGCTGGCTGTTACCATTATTTTACCATTTACTCCAGTGTGCTGGAGGAACCAGGCTGGACAGCTTAAGCCGGAGGGGGGACAGAGAGCAGAAGAGGGAAAAGGCAAACACCAGAGCCACAGGAAACATACAGTATAGGACGGACACAATGAAGAAGAATGCAGCCAGGCTTTTAGGATGAAGACAACCAGGGTGGAGAAAGATAGGAGAGAATGAAGGAATAAAATGAGTGAGTGTGAGAAAGATAAAGAGAGGCAGAGGGGGCTTAATGAATGTAAAGGCAATAACAATGAGGTGAGGTAAATTGTCCATTAACTCAAGAGTTTCTCATGCGTGTGTGTTGCCTCACCATAACATTCCAATTTAGCAGGTTACACTCGGATGCTTCCTGGCCAGAGACATGCAAAGCGCCTTTAGGATACCGAGTTAAACTAAAGTGAGACAAAAGAGAGCGATTGAGGTTGAGAGTATGATAGAGGAGAGAAAGGAAAAGGTAGGAGAGTAAGACAGAGAGAGCAAGATGGAGGAAATGTAGTGGTGAAGGAGAGATAAGGGGAGAAGATAAAGAGGAGAGGAAATATTGAAAGTTGAGAAAGAGAGCAATAGGGGAAGAATGGATAATTCAGCTGGAGAGGAGGAAATTCACAGGGGGAGGGAGATACTATTAGTTCTTCAGATACAGAGGGAGATAGCCACTGCAGGGGGACAGGATCAAGATTTCAATACAGAGCCGAAAGAAACAGAGAGCACCGCATTATCACACAGCAAGAAACACAATTCTTACTTTCGACAGCCCCTGAGAGACTTGAACAAAAAAACTAAGAGTGAGCCTGGGCAGCCATGATGCTCAACAAATGACAACAATTTGGTGGCAGAAAGGGGCAGACTGGATGGGAGGTTAATCTGTTTTAATTGGTCAGTGCAATCACAGTATGCGACGAGGAAGATAATGACGGGTGGGACAAAGTGACTTCTTACTCTGATGCAGCCTAACTGGCTAAATTGAGTCTGTCACATCAATGTCATTAAAGTGATTCAACAATGGTTATCAAATGTCACATGTCAATTAATTTTTAATGAGTTGAACAAGTGTGCAGCAAAAGATAAGATAAGACATCATGCTACAGAATATTTGCACACCGCAGCGCAGTGATGGCAGGAATTTGGCAGTGTTTCTAAACCGCAAACCAAATATAAGGGGACACCTGTCATTAGCACTTACAATGAGTGAATTTGGGGTCTAAGTAGCTTGTAGTGATGTGCCAGGAGTAGCCACACACACTCCTTTCCTCATACATTTATTTGGCTGCGGTGGCCTGAGCAGTTTTGACAGATGTCAAGTTGAAATGTTGAAACACGTTGAGGAATTATTAACAGTTCAAAGGCCTCTCCATTCATCAAATCAGCCAAGACTGTTAAGATGTGTTTATGAATGCATGTGTGTGTGCCCATGGGTGTGTGTGTGTGTGTGTGTGTGTGTGTGTGTGTGTGTGTGTGTGTGTGTGTGTGTGTGTGTGTGCGTGTGCGTGCATGTGTGCGTGCGTGCGTGTGTGTGTCTGCATACAGGTGGTAAATCTGTGTACGTGTTTGGATGTTGCCAATGTGTGTAGAAAAGGAAGACAGACAGACACACACAGCATAGAAAGGATTAGCTCACTATTATGGAGGAGCTCACACAGCTTACACAGTATGCTTGTATATGTATTACTTGTTGATGGAAATAATAAAAATAATTATAAAAAAAAAAACTATTATGAAGGAGCTGTCAGATGCCTATAAGACCAAAACACATTTACCCTCCCGTCTCCCTTTAACCGATGTTGTTTAATCTCCACCCAAATCCGCCTCAGAAAGACTTAAGGGCTGTGACTGATTCCTCTGATGCTTTCAGATGAATCCTATGCTCTGACATGTATTCAGTTAGCAAGAAACAAAACTTAAAGTGCACACCCTATAACACTGAAGGAAAGGCAGTGAAAACTGTGTGATGTGGGGGACGGTCGGTTATGCAGAGGGTTATTCATAACCAGCAGCCTGCCATACTGGAGGCTATCAAACTCCAGCGAGTGTATTAGAAGTTCACCAGGCAGGGTTTCTAATCACACCAACGCTGCACAGGGCTGCATGGGCTCATAAGGTGCTGGTTCATACTGGATTCTCAGCCTTGAGGGAGCACTGGGTTAATATTCCAAGTAACTATAGATGAGTTATGATTTGGAGTGGAAGTGCAGGAAGAGTTATGTAATTTGCGTTATCGTTATCAGCAATAATAGACATTATCATCAGTTTGATTCCAGCAACTAAGAAATGGGAAACCTATCCCTACAAAATGGCATTATAGTGAAACTCTAAAGATTATTGGTTTTCTTAGTACATTTCTTAATAATAGTATCATTAAGTAGTTGAAAACATAATTGCTAGGCTATATTGAAATACTGAGCAATGAATAGATAATACAGTAGATGATCTTACGTCTACACGGTGCACTTCAACTTTGTGAATTTTGTTTTTAATTAGTGCCTCCATTCTTTCTCATCAGTTCATGCACGATTAGACGAATACGAGGGTTAAAATGATAAACACCGGATGAACTTCTTCATTTACTGCACTTCTCAGTGCAGTAAATGATCGTGGCCCCAGTTCTCTTCATCAACATGGCCTGTTGGTCTTTAATGAGCCTCACACCTTTGGCTTTGCTTTGCTCGAAAGCAAACATTGCTCATGTTTATTCATGATATGCCAATATCTGCCACTTCAAAAGATTGTCCGGTTGGCACTTTCAAGAGAGTTGCTCTCTTCCTCTCGCTCTTCCTCTCTCTCTCTCTCTCTCTTCCTGAGTTACAGTAGCTCTCCTTTGGCCCAGCCTGCTGCACCTGTCTCCCTGCCAGGACCTGAGCTTTATTTACCGTAAAGCTTTCACACAGATAAACACAGCAACTCAGCAGCTGCCGTGCATGCACCTACACACACACACACACACACACACACACACACACACACACACACACAAACACATGCAGACACAAGCACACTCTCAGATTTTGGCTTATGATCAGAGCAAAACAAAATACGGCTGTTCTGGGCTCGCTTGTTTGTTTGATTCCTGTCTTCCTTGTCAATTGTTCTCGCTCACCACACCTTCCTCATTTTTCTTCTTCTTTTGATTGCTTTCCTTACATCTTCAATCTTCTGTTCGCTGTACCTTCATGTTCCCATGAGAAAGCAGTGGCCTGAGCTGGAGAAGGAGGTCGGAGGAGAAAGTGGAGGATAGGGAGAGAGTTAGTCTGCCCCTTCCTCTCTTTATTAGCATATTTCTGAATATGGCTCTTAAAATGGAATATTGTACGACAGTGTTTTAATATCAAAGTCTTAGTGGGAGAGTAGGTTGCTGTTGTAATGGCTTGGTCTCTCGTGAAAAGAGCCCTATGTTTTTTATCTGCTTCACAGCAACACTGAGTGAGATGGATACATGGCCACAGCAAGGAGGATGGCCCACAGGTAAGCATTAAGGTGACACACACACACACACACACACACACACACACACACACACACACACAATGGTACATTGATCTCTGTAGCAGCATGGCTCGACAGGCCTGATTGCCAAATGAAAACAAAGGCTGCATGTACAGTGCTGACACACACCATCAGTCACAGATAGCCTGCGGTCACAATGATTACCTGCTGTATGTAAATCCATTGAGCAATAAGGCAGGTTATCTTCTTATGAGACGTTGTTGTTATTATCGTGGACAGGATATCACCGGAAAGTGCCACCGGCCGACTGCTCACTACTGATTATGTCCCATTGAGACTAGATGGCGAAATTGGAAAATGGTGTTATCAGGGGCTGAGGTTACACAAATCTTCAGGCAGTGCAAATGATAGCTGTGCAAATTGTCGGAGTGGTCAAAGGTCTGACATTGTCAGGTAAACACTGGGAAAACATAACTACTAATTAGCTACCTGGGGTGTATTTTCACCAGGATACAATAAGATTACAAGCCCCAACATCTTATTTTCTCATGTATCATGCAGATTATTCCTAGTAGTACCGTTAAATCTGCTGTATATAATGTGAAAGGGGTCGTTTGAAGTTCTGACACAGAGAATAATCACATGACTCTGCAGGTCCCCTCAACCCCAGAGAGCATTTTAGCATCTTTGTTCTCATTGTTTTGGCTTTACTGTTTTGGTTCACTCTCACTGCTCTCATCAGCGTTGTTTCCAAACGCAGCACACAGCTGTTTTCAGCAAAAAGACATTTAAGGCCCTGTTTACACGACAACGCTCGTGGGTGAAAACGACAAAATATTTTATTAGATGTGCCTTTCGTTTAGACGGCGACGGCGTTTTTGGGGCTTAAAAACGCTAAAAAGTGAAACCACCCTCCAGAGCGGAAATCTTAAAAACGCTCCACTGTCGCGTTCCCGTCTGAAGGGTAAAAACGCAAAAGTCTGCTCCAATCTGTACATGGTGGCTCTCATAGCGTACGCGTTTACTTCACAGGCATGGGCCAGTACAGGAAAATAACAACAAACATGTCTGATTATTTCCATACGTCACAACACGTTTCAACACCAGCCTCCAGGGGCGGATCTACCGGGGTGGCATAGGGTGGCAAATGCCACCCTAAAAGAAAGTCTTGCCACCCCTGCTGCCACCCCAGTGGCAGTTATTAACACTGGAATTAATTCATTAATTCCAGCAATGAATTAAAAGTTATGGCCAATTTGACAATTTATGAGCGCGAATCTCCAATGTCCGACTGCAGTGAATGCAGCACGAGCCAGATGCCAGAGCGGCTTTTGATTTGTTTGGAAAACTGAGTGGCGCAAAGCGAGGGAGCCAGGAGTCGTGAGGAAAGGAGACACAGGAGGAAAGAGGTCAAAACGGATTGACTATCTATCAAGAAATGAAATTATATCGAAAGACACAGTGCTAGCATAGTTGCGATACTGATTTTGAGATGATAAAAATCAGGTTGAAGAACGTTATTTTGCTAACTACACATATAATGTTACTTAGGTCTGACATTTGTTCTGTGTAAAGTAAGCTACAAAAGCTAATATTGATTCAACGTCTGTCAAGGAAAACATTGTAAAATTACTTTTAATCTTATAGAAATGAAGAGGAAAGGTAGCATAAGTAGTTTTTTCTCACCAAAGAGAAAGGCGAGAGAAATAGAAAATGAACAACTGAGCAAGGTAGACAGAGAAGATGAGGTAGAAGGAGAGAGAAAAGAGGTGGAAGGAGAGAGAGAAGACGAAGACGAGGTGGAGAGAAAAGGGCAACAGAAACGTGACAGAGATAGAATACAAGGCCAAGGCAACCAGGGACAGGAGGAGGTTGGAGAACACCACAGTGGTGAATATATGGAGGGAGAGCATCACCACCATGAGGAGGGTGAACGCGAGAGACAAGATACTGTGCAGGGCTCAGACAGTGAAAGGGAAAGCTGGTGATGGACAAACAAAGGGAAAGCAGGAAAGTGCCTGGGCCATCACCAACGATCTCCAGTCGAGCTGGTCCACATGGTATGGAAATTGTTGCAGGATATATATTAAGTTACATATGAATAAGAACAACATCAAATAAATATAAAAAATCATGTTTGCTTAAATATGAATAATTAGGGAAAGTTGTCAGTGTGAAAGTGTGATGAGATGTGGAGATGAGTTTTTATATTTTGTGTAGAATGTAGTTTAGATCTATTGCTCAGATTAAATTAAAAAAATTAAACAAATTAACCTAAACCGGTTATAACTAATTAATGACAGTTCCTAATCTTGTACAAATGCTACCTGCAACGCTGCCTCTCTGACACAGTCCAAAACAGTTTGCTTCCCCTCTCACACATCTGCCACTCATCACCTGTGTCTTACCTTAATGCCTTTCCTGTGATAATGCCCCTTACTTCTATCATACTTCTATCTCCTATTAAGTGAGATCACATCGTATGGTCACTTATTCCTAAAATGAACTGTTTCACATGAAACCTCAAATGCAAGATATTGATTGCATGAGATTAAGTTTGTCTGTATGAGTTTGTAAATGGCAGCCTGTGCCCTTTTGTAGTGTGTACATACTATTTCTCATCAAACTGTGATAAAATTCAGTATATATAAGTCTGCCATATGTTGCCACCCCTCAAAAATTCCTGCCCCCCTCTCGCCACCCCATAAATATTTTCTAGATCCGCCCCTGCCAGCCTCTATTGTTGTGGTGGCTGGCTACCCACCCCATATTTCGTTACATAAATCAAAATATAGTTTACATTACTTGGTCCGGATGGCTTTCAGCTTTGATGATATCTGACTTTTACAGATAGCGTCTTTCTCATGTGGATATGACGTTCCTCCAGGTACAGGATACTGCTGAAGAAATTCGGTCCATATTTCTATATATTTTGACTGGCAGGACTCCCAGTCCACGCCCTGTTGTGCCTTTGTGGCTTTGTAATCTAAGGTCGTTTGGAGCAATAACTCCACCTCCTCGTCTGTCCAGACAAAATTGTCAACTTTTGTCGCCATGTTTTGGTTTCACGCTACTAGGGAGAGAAGTAGAAGGAAGGTTCTACGGAGGCGCACGGACTTGGTGGTGTTGTGTGGCAGTGCTTCACACTACCACCTAGCCACCTGGTGTGCATACTACATCGAATTTCACACACTTTTCCAGATCGTTTCCATCTAAACATAGCCTAAAACCCTACTGTATGATACAAAGAGACAAAGGTAGCGACAAGTTGGTGGACATAGTGGAGCATTAGAAATTGATGGAGAGCAAAAACAGAGCTGAAAGAAGAGTGACAATAGGACTTTCATTCATCAGGTGGCCAGATGATTTAAACATACGGGCCAGAACTGGCTCGCCAAAGGGTCCAATCCGGCCCAATGGATGACTTTGCAGAGTTTGAAAATTTCAGAGAAGTCATTAATTCCAATTTTTCAATGAAATGCACTGCTATTCCTATTAATTAACTGGGGGTCACGCGGTCCTAATAAGAGTAGCAGGCCATATGCTGGATACTGGCTATTATAGATCCCACATGCTTACGTAAAGGAAACCAGCAGGAGCCACCGGTGAAAAATAAGGTGAAAAGTGGACACAGAGTGTCAGGTTTTCCAAGAAAGATCGACCAGTTCCTAATTCTTCACAGAGGTAAACGGGAAGCCAGTGTGCCTGGTGGGCTCACAGCACCTTTCAGTGCTCAAGAAATAATATTCGGTGGTTATACGCAACACATTGTATGAGGCAATAATATGTCAGTAGTATGTTTAGAGCTTGTTTCTGCCATTAAGTCAAATTAAAGTCAATATAGCACCTGGTATATAATACCTACAATCTATTCCTAATCCACAATTTGCTCACTAATACCCAATGCTTAACATCTTTAATCAAGCCTCTTCTAAGTAAGATACACAATATGTTGTGTCCCACATTATCCTACTGACTTTTTACTTTCTACTACAGATCTGCAACAGCAGCGCTGAAGCAGACTGCAGGTATTAATAGGCTGGTATCACCTGTGTAGATCAGCAGAGTATTTTACTTTCAGATCAAAGACTGTCTCATGAGCAGGCTGAAATCATCTGTGCCTTTCAGCATGATAATACGCAATACATTGATTCCTGCACACACCAGCGCTAACTGTGACAACGGCAGAATGCACAGATAAAGGCCCTCCTCATAGGGTTTCATCATGTATGGAATTCAAAGGAATCATAAAGACACATGGGCAGCACAATACGGCTCTTGATAAATCACATCTTGACACAGACGGAAAAGACACCCACGCAACATTTATATTGCATATACAGTACAAGCATGGTATGCATAAACATGGCATATGCATGCACGCCCAGGTTACATCAGATGTTTATGTATAAAACAGACATACAATACGCTTATGCTCACACATACAAAAGACAAGTTCCTCCTCAATCTTCTTGTGTAAAAAAAAAAGCAGTTAATCATGTACATAAAGCATTTTGTTTTCATGTGACTATAACATTTCTGGGTTTGGTGAAAGTAAAAAAATCGCCACAGCATGCACAGAGAAAAGCACAAGATAAATTACTCGAGCTTTAGACTTTGATTCCTGAGCAAGTAAATAAATCAGGACAACTTGAAATAACCACTGGTCAAACACCTCTGTGGATTATATCAAGCACCACTGAAGCAGAGCCCCTTGGATGATGTGCTGCTATTGTTTAGCTTAAGTGAGGCAGAAATGTATCGCCCTCAGGAAGGTGTCAAACCGTTTAAAGACTTACTTTGCTGTAGCAAAGCATTTTTACTTTATGTCACGCACACCTCCATATGAGCTTAATTACAGTCAACACTTCCTTCCCTGGGTGTCTGAATTCACATTATATACACAGGTTACCATTTTACATGTGGGTTCATCTGAAAGTTATAATCCAAAAAGGCAATGACACAGATAATATTGTACTATTTCGTGACATTTCTGTATATGTGGTTGCAGTAGGGGGCAGTGGTGGGGGGGTTGTCATCGCATTCAAGTTTTGACTCAGTGAAAAAAAAATGCTGCCATATTTTCCAAATCCACCACACGTTAGTGGAAATCTAAAGCCCATAAAATCACAAATGAGTTAATTAATCACATCTGTGGTATTGTTTTTAATGCAGTTATAATGATATGATATGATATGAGCCCATTTGGAGTATGTTTCATTGAGTCAATTAAATATTCAGCAGTTTAAAATCAGGCAGTAGCCCATAATCAACTGCGCATCAACATTTGGACCGAGGCAGCTGAGCTGGAACTGACTCGCATGTTAATACGTCTGATTGGCGGAGCTGATTACAGGCTCTTGACTCACAATCCCAAAACACCATTGTAGTGGAGACAATGAGACTTCGGCCAAAACATTGAGGTGGTGATGCAATTTGGCTTAGACTAGAGAAACACGAAGCACAGGCAGCACATTTCGCATTTAAAACACTAAATTTAGCTTTATTAAACATCAGGTCTTTAGCAGCCAAATCATTTTTAATTATTGATTTAATTATGAAGCACAATCTTGATTTGACTTGACTTGGCTGGACCAAGATAAGTGCAGAAGTTCTTATAACTTTAGTTTCATGAGCAAAGCTAGAGTGCATAAGAAAGGAGGTGAAGTTACCTTTATGTTTAATAATTTTATCCAGTGTAATGACTTATGAAAAAAATGTGCCCCTTTTGAATATGTTGCTCCTCAGTGGAATTCCTCATGTCAAACTGCATCCGTAAACACATGCCACCTGAATACAGTGCAAAGTTTTTGGTCAACATCTACATTCCCCCACTAGCACAGCTTATGGAAAACAACAAAATATCTTACCATAATTATTTCAACAACACACAGATTTATATAGCCATATCTCCAGATGACTAGGATCCCATACAAGCACTGAGTCTGAATTGTCTATGGACCCAAAGAACAACGATTAAAAGTATGTGCTAACCTCTAATCACTAGCGTTAAAAGTGCTCATATTTTGCTTTTTGGCTTTTTCCCTTTCCTTTATTGTGTTATATATCTTTTGTGCACGTTAATAGGTTTACAAAGTGAAAAAGCCCAAAGTCCACCCCAAAGGGAGTTACCATCTCCAACAGAAAACACTGTTCATAAACTTCTCCAAACTGCTCTATTGTAGTCCAGCCTTTACTTCAGTGACGAACGTGCGTCACTTTGTAACACACGTTATGCTCGCCTAGCTGCTAGCATGGCATGCCCTCATACTCTGCAACTGACTAGCTAGCAGTACTTACTGCGCATGTGCGACTCCCAACAAAGATGGAACAGAAGTGAGATGTCTCACTCTGTAGCTAAAGCAGAGAGCTCAACACACAGGGTGAAAAGAGGAGCTGCAGCAATGTGCAGTACAACAAAAATATGGTGTTTCCGAAAATTAAACCACATAAACCTATTCTGGTACAACCTCTAAATACAATTATGAACCTGAAAATGAGCATAATATCAGTACTTTAAACAACACAAACCAGGCCAGAAATCTTGGTATACTGTACCTTAAGAATATATCTAGACTTATGTCTCAGCAGGATTTAAAACCACTTGTCCATCTTCAGTAGGCTCAACTCGTATTATGCTGTCTTTCCAGGTCTCTCTAAAAAGTCGATCAGACAGCTGCTGCTAGAGTCCTCACTAGACTAGGACAGCGGATCGCATCACTCCAGCTTCCAGATCTTTTCACTGGCATACTGTTTGTCAAATAATTGATTTTAAAATATAACTGTTGGTTTATAAAAAGCACTGAATGGTTTAGGGCCAAAATATATTTCTGATCCGCTGCTCCGTTATGGACTGTCCAGACCTCTCAGGTCGTCTGGGACAGGTGTCCCCAGAATTAAAACTAAACATGAATAAGCAGCATTCAACAATGTGTTTTTATTCTACTGTTTGATTTGTCTTATTTCTATCTTCTATTTTATTTTGTTTTAATATTTTTAAAATCCTGTTGTGTCTTTTTAAGTTGCCTTGTGCTCTCTTCTTGTTTTAATGAATTATGTAAAGCACTTTAAATGTTATTGTTGTTGTTGGTTCTTTACAAATACACTTGCCTTACCTGGATGTACTATATATACTACAGTTTTTATTAAGGATTGCTGGAAAAACCTGAGTGGCTGACTAATTGAAGAGATAAAAGTCCCCAATGGGTGACAACATTGCAACTTGAATTAACATTTTACTGATTATTTAACAAAGAATGATGCATCTGCTGACGTCCATGCAGCTAGGGAACATCATAAATAAGGACGATTTAACACCAAACTATTTTGATAATGATTTAAGAGATGAAAACTCTCAGGTAGGTGATTTCAACATCCTAGAATGACATTTACATTTGTGTATAACTTACTAAGAAAATGCTGCGTCATGTTTGTAGATATTAAGTTGAGGTCATGATATGAGATGGGAACCAGACATTTTGCATGGACATCCCTGGACTAGTGAGGTGAAATCTTTATTTCTTATGAATAATTTATGTTATATTCTACAAAACTGATTACAGGGTAATAATCATGACAGCGCGTGGGTGGCGCGAGGGTGTACATGGGTGGTCCTCAACTACACTAGTATTTTAACAGCGTTTTTTTGTCCAAGTATATTAAAGGAAATATGTGGAAATTCTATGTTATCCAAGTCCACCGTGGAGTTTTGCCGAGTCTAGCAGAGCTGAGCCGAGTCCTACGTATATTAATTATCGGCTTCAGAGAGAGACCGGTACCTATAGATATCATGATGAGTGCCATTATTACACTGTCAGACAAACTGCCGCTCAGCAGGAGCCACAGTAAAATATTAAAATGTAAAATAGACTCACTAGACCAAGGCTGACATTGCTGTTACCTGAATGACTTTTGAACAATTTTTCACACAAAAGCAATTATGTAGAATTGCACCGGGGTGGATGAACAGTACAAGACTGCTTGCAGAGTGCTTCAGCTCACACTGAAAACAAATATGTTGCCCTTCTACTGTAGTGGCACTGTCTAAATATAGGGGTTTCAAACATCTTCACTAAAAGGCTCCCCAAACAGATACAAATATAATTTAAAATCAATATCATTTACAACTGTTCATACTGCGTTGACTAACGATGATGAAATATCTGTTCACAATAGTAGCTCCAATAATATGCCCTCACTATCCTATCTCAAAATAAAATAACAGTGAAATTAAACCATTTTTTCTTATTTTGCAGCAGGACCCCCACAGGCCTCCTCAGGGGTCTGCAGACACGTTTGATCAGTGATTGCAGTATGACATCCCTGCTGAGACCATTTTCCAGCTACTGGCTTGCCTGCTTAGTAACTGATAAGATTTAAAGGTGCGCTCTTTCACTCTGAAATTCATTTCTGATCTCCTGATACATGGACTGACACCATTTGACAGGTAAATATGGTTATTACCCGTGAGGGAAGATTTGTGAGTGTGAAATATTTATAAACACTGTAGTAAAATACACCTATATTTTGAAAAAAAAAAAGTACTTTGCAAAGTTGAGAAAAACAATTGTGAGTATACACAAAGTTTAGCAGCCAAACTATTGACTCTGGGCTAATTAGGAGTTTTCTATTCTGTTTTAATTATGTTATCATGTAATTTAATGTTAATTCTGCCTACTAACTAGTTTCCCCTTGTGGTGCAATGGAGGCTACATTTCATTGAATACAACAATTAAATGAGGCAAGCTGGACCGCAGCTGAAGCTTAAAACATGATGAGCACAGTGACATAAGCAAACCCTCTGGTAAGAATCAAGAAATTGACATAAACTTAATAGGCAGTCATGCCACCATGAAAACAACACGCAACACTACCCAGAATGCCTTTCGCCAGCCTTGCAATATTCCTTTGGGGACATGTCCTGAAATGACCTTGAATCAAGCCCTTCAGCCTTTGCCACTTACACACTCACACAAGGCAGCGGCAATCTAGCGGTAAGACATTATAACTGTGATTTTGAGCCTTCGCCAGCCAGGTGATTAGGACATCCCGGGTCAGAACTGATCACCTGAGCCTCAGACCGTATTACAATTACACTGACAAAATACTGACCTTTCCTACTAAGTGTCACTGCCCCCTTTAGTGTTTTCCTGGGTGTATCTGCTGAAGCACTAAATAACTAGAAATACGCAAAGTGGTTACAGTAACAGTACACATATACAAACAATCATGCTTCCACCTGGTTCACACACATTATACACATTGCTTTTATCTTCTTGCAATCCAATCTTAATGACTCCATTAACTGAGAGGCCATTAGCGATGGCCATCCAAACAGCCCAGCCGGGAGCACATTACGAAAAAGGGCATGTGTGTCCTAATGTCCATTTCTTGTCATTCTTCTCTCTCTCTCTCTCTCTCACACACACACACACACACACACACACACACACACACACACGCACACACACACACACACACACACACACACAATCTTTCCCCCCAAGGCCAGCTAGCCTGAAGCAAGCAGGAGTGAACAAACGACTAACCAAACAGGGTCATTTTTTTGTGCTCCATTAGGCAATGAGGAGCAAACGGTTTAGTGCAGGCTGCAGTGCCTCGCGCTGGTGGTCAAGCAGCGGAGGATTGAAGGCAGAAGAAACTGAAGTGCTGCTCAGTGTTAGAAGAGATCTCATATCCCAAATTAGCCTGGCTCTCTTTGGAGCAGTGGCTGTCTGAGACACTTCAGGGGTGAACTACCACGCAAGAGGCATCATGGGGCATGATAGCAAAAGCCAGTCACAGAAAATGATGGATTCAGCGTTGATAACAATTATCTATTCCTGCGATAACACAATAAAAGTGTACCTTTTTGAGAAGAGTGAAGCATTCCCTGCTACATTACAGCGCAGTTAAAGAAATAACAGCTGCTGACCACCTTTGAAAAAACAACAGCTGATCCCACCAAAGAACTATAAAATGATTGATGATGTAGACAATGTGGAAATGTGTTTGTGCATAAACACTAAGTGGAGAATCATCAAAGAACGATATCGTCAATTGGAACCAGAAAATAAAAATCTACACCAGCGTTTAGCAAATCTAACCCTGAGGGATGATGGGATCACTGATCTGAAAGGAACTAACTAGTACAAACAGGGGCAATGGGAAGCTCTGAAACCCAACGCGAAAGATTATCTTATGAACCGTGTGCATTTCTGCCACAATTTAGACCAAGTCGAGTGAAATGATTGGTGCATACTCTACCAAGACAATATACTGCTGTTGTGAAAAGCACTTAAAAAAGGGGGAGACCGAATGACACAAACACACAACTGATAATTTGGCACATCATCTCCATATTGCCTTTCTGTTTCTGCATGTCTGCACTCGCTGAGCAGAGTGCATGTGATTCAACATGGATGCTTCTTGACTGAAGCTGTACTGGTTCTATCCAGTGACTCATACAGTTATTTTGTGACTATGAGGCTCAGCTGGGGAGGGCCTGGGGTCAAAGTTCATTTGATGTCACTGAAGCAAATACACTCCATGACATGTACATGAAACCTCCACTAGATGACAAATGTGCTGCACCGGAACAGTAACTGAAATGAATGGTTGCCAACTTTCAGTAGTTTGGGGCTGTTTTAAGCTGCATCTTTGTGCTGTGTGTCATATTTCATTGATTTTGTTTTGTGCCCTCTGCTCTGGTTTGTTATTTGTTACTCTTGTATACCATCACATGCTAGATGCGTCTTTTCTATTTCCTGCTCCAAGCTAATCTTTAGCTCTGCAGCCAAATGGTTGCTACTGCTGAGAGGAGAGTAGAAATACTTCAGATACTTTCTATCTCGTAGGAGGGGGTTTGAGCCCAGCCCAACCCTGATAATAGCTCACTACTCTGGGAGCAGTGGGTTTAAGATGGTTGTACTTTACTTCCGCTGAGCAGGACTGGACAGCGGTTTCTGCTGCCTGCTTGTTTTTCCCCCTCTCCAGAGGGGTGTGAGACCATTTATCAGCTACCACAAGAACACGTATCGATGTGCAACACAGCCTGGGAATTCAGCTTTTATTACACTTTAAACTGCAAGGTCAACTTGGCAGGAATCTGTGTCAAAGCTGTCAAGCGTGGAAACATGAAACAAATAGCCCACGCAGAGGATGCAGTGTAAAGCATCGAGATAAGGGGCAGATGTCTCACTATTAGAGCCTTACTTTATGTTTACACATGTGGAATCAGGTAATATACTGAGGTTTCACTGTGCTTGTTTGTAGTGCCTTTTGGAGCTGACAGCGCAACATTAACAACTGGAGAAAGTCACAATTTATGCCACATGATTGAACATAATGACAACATCCATCAGTGTGAGGAGAAAACCTGGGCTAACATTATTTTTGCCTCAGCATCCTTTTGTTTATGGCCACATGTCATATTAAAAGTCACACCATGTCTTTCCACTTCCACTCACTGCAAAGCAGAGAAGCCATGATGTGAAGCCTGGGCCCTTGAGACAGTGTAATGTAGTCAGTACTGTCATGCCTTTGATGCCATCATATGCCAATCCTCCTCTCTTCTCTGGGTTTTGTGACAGTGACAAAGGGGATCGGCAGCAGTGTGTTATCAGTGTGCAGCTGCAGTAATCGTATTATTTAGTAATCTTAATTCTGAGAGGCTGACCAACAGTGTGAACAGAGCGGGGCCTTGCTAAGCCCATCAGAGGGCTTCCATGGAGCAGAGGTCTTTTCCTGCTCCGCGGCCCCTCTAGACCCTCACACTCCCTTTTCACTCTGTTTCTCACCCTCCCTCCTCTTTGTGTCCTCCTCTCTGTTGCTTTCTGTCTCACACTCTCCTCTCTCATTCGCCTTGTGCTCTTGTTCTTCAATCTACAGAATGTTTTTCATTCTCTCTCTTTATCTCTTGCTTTTTTCCTTCCTTTTTTTCCACCCTCCCAATCTTTCTGTCTCTTTAACGCTCTGAGCTGGGAGTTTGTGTAATGGCGTTATTCACAGTTCATTGGTCTGTTTGAAGGGACTATCTTGATTGAGCGTCTCCCGGTGCAGGGCCTGGTGACTGTGGGAGTGTATAAAGATGTGGATGTGTCTGCGGAGATAGATGGGCTTAGTAATATGCAGGACATTGCAAAGGCTGGGTCTCAGTATACAGTTGAATCCAAGGCAACGCATAAAAAGAGAGATAAAAGGAGGTTGAAATTATATGCAGCCGGGGTGTAATGCTCAGAGCATTAGATGTGAAATGGGGGCAACAAAGAACTAGTCAGGGCATCAGAGTTATTCTCATTAGCTGGTTCACCCTCTTCAGTTTTAGCCCCTTTCCATCTCACCCTAATGAATGCAAGTACACTGACACAGAACCAAAAAAACGCTCTGACAAGCAAAAATACTCAACACTAATTAGTTCAAATTAACCTCAGGACCAATATGTAGGCATGAACACAAACACACACACACACACACACACACACACACACACACACACACAGAAAGGCACCACCTTCCCCTCTTTCTGACACCACTGTGATGCTGTTGTAAGCTTGGCTGTAAGATCAAAATACACATCACACACACACATCACACACACACACACACACACACACGCTCAAATTGCCTGGAGCAGAGGAAGCACAGGAAAGCAAATCCTCTGTGAAGACACCATAAAACCAACACTGCAGAAAGACGGGCCATGTCCAAGTTTCTGCATACATGAGCTGAATATACGCTAATGACATGCAGAGTACATGTGAACACATACATACACACACACAGAAAGAGAGAGAGTCCTACTTACAGAATGAATCAGATGGTATCAGAAGCGTTGTCCCATATTATCGCTGTAGTGGCTTTGAGATCTGAGACCACAGGGTTTTAGCACTTCAGCCAAAGGGGTGTGTGTGTGTGTGTGTGTGTGTGTGGGGTGCCGTGGAGGAGTCAGAGGGGTTCACACTGTGTCATTGGGGGTGAGGACATATAGAAGGAATCTGGAGGATTCCGGTGTTTATACTCAGATGAAGAAAATAATCCCTTTAGAGCAAGTCACGGAAAATCAACAATTAATGGAAGGAGCGGTTCAATTCTGTGTACAAAGAAAATGAGGGATTGATTGGGCCGGTGTTTTTCTTCTTTCTATCTCTTACTTTAAGAAAAAAAGTGAGAAAAAAATAACAACAGCCCGTCTTGACAAATGAGAAAAGGAAAGGGTGAAAAATTAGTCAATCAAAATGGGGCTCCACCTTTCCTTTTATGCTGTCTTTTTTGCTTTCCTCTGTGTGCTCACCTCTTGTTTTTCTCTGGGTTGCGGAGGGCCTATGAGCAGAGGAACGCCGGCATCAGAAAACCAATCACCTCGCCAGACGACGAGAGAACATAAAGGAGTAAATGACAAGCAGATGAAGGGGAGGATTTCCGACACCTGCTCTCTCCCTCTGTT
Organism: Sander lucioperca; assembly: GCF_008315115.2. Lineage (NCBI taxonomy): Eukaryota > Metazoa > Chordata > Actinopteri > Perciformes > Percidae > Sander > Sander lucioperca. The sequence continues at coordinate 2,780,893 of NC_050182.1, read as the reverse complement.
TCTCTGCCTGCCTCCCTCTCTCTCTGTCTCTCTCTCTGTCTCTCTCTCTCTCTCTCTCTCTCTCTCTCTCTCTCTGTCTCTATCTCTCCAACCTGTATTTCCTTTCTAGTAAAGCCCCCTCCCTTCCCAGTCTGTTTTTAGTCCATGGGCTTGTCACAGTACTGACTGAGGTGGATGCAAATTAAGTGAGATTCTCCAGAAGCTACAAAGACAGGGATGCTCCTCTTCTTTCTTTCCTTTTCTCTGTCTACTCCTCACTCACTGCATAGAATGACAATGAATCGCACGCTGTCTACTGTGCCTGACACTTGGAATAGGCTGTGTACCTGTCTGTCTGTCTGTCTGTCTATCTTACCAGTCTCAGAGCTCGTCTGTCAGTATAGCTGTCTGTTAACCGGGCCATCTTTCAGTCTGTCTTCCTGTCAAACACTAAGATACAGACCAGGCAGGTGCAGGGGGGACATAACCCTCCTCTCCTGCTCAAGTGCCCCCCCTGGTGTGAATCCTGACCCCTCCCCTGCACATTGCACTAACTAGCATCCAATACGGCACAGGCGAATTAGAAAGAGACTCTAAGTCTTCAAGAGGATTTCAAACAATCCCAGTTAATTCTCAATTTTTCTTTTCTTGCTTCCTCTTCTTCTTTCTCTCTCTACATGTTTCCTTCTATTTCCTTCTATTTTTCCCCTTCTCCTCTCCTCAGTGCCAGTCTCCTTGCTTGTTATCTATTCTGGACAGTCTGGCCCTCCTATCTCTCCGTCACCGAGGGAGAATGAAGAAGAATGGTGCTGCTTCATAATGTATTTCCCCGCAATGAGTGAGAAAGATGGTGAAAAAGAAAAAAGGGAAAAATGTGGGAAAAAGGGAGGTTGTTGTTGTTGTTTTTTAATAATGGTTCCTTCAAAAAAAAGCCATCCTACCCCACAACAAATCAGAACCTCTCAAGGGGGGATTTTCAATTACTCGCTTTTGCCCACAAGCCAATCTGGAAAAGTAGCCCATCTCTGAGGTGTGCAGGAAAGTGTCGTAATCTTGATAGGATATCCGGGCGATAAATTCAGACATGTCCAAGAGCTCCATACCATTGCTCAAGCATCACTGCAGCCTATTTCATTTCAGATGAAGTCAATCGTATGCTCAACAGGTTGATTGGTTTGCTGTTAGTTAACTCCTCTGAGGCATGTCACCCTCTGCTTTTCTCTACTTCCTGTAGACGGCTTCTGGTATCTCAGTCTAGCTTGTCCGTCCTCAACTCTGCATGTGGGGTCTTTGCTGGGATGGTTCGAGCTGATGGCTGGAGATGGAGGTGGTTAGGTGTGGAAAGCTAGTCGCTGGAGGGTGGATGTTGGCTTCCATGCTGCCGTTTTGGTGTCCATCTCTGCAAGGCTTCAGATCTGGAAGGAGAGAAGGAAGAGAGGCAAAGTAGAGAGGAGAGAGAGTGAGAGTGCATGAAAAGGTTAGCATGGTGACATTTGTGTCACTCTGCCTTATCACGTACGTCATTCTCCTCCTCGTCACACTCCACCCTGCCTGTCGTCCTGCTGTCTATTCCGTCCTTGTCACTCTTCCTCCGACTTTGCTGCTTGTTGGCTCCTTCCTCCTCTCCACTCACTCTATCATTTGATCCTTTCACTCTCTCCCAAACAAGCTAATCTTCAAACACTCTCCCCCGTCACATTTCTCTTCTATTCCCTATATCCAATCTTATATCTACACCTAGCCTGCTTTCTTTCAATCATTTCTCTGGTTTTTTTCTTCAATTCCAAGTTAGCTGTCCAACACATTTCACAGTATCCAAGATGCATGTGATGGAGCACGCTGAAGGCCGGAGCGAGACCTCTGACTGGTGAATGTGCCTGAGGCAGCTGGAGGACTGCAGTCCAGGCTCAAAGCATTGGTCAGGTCAAATATTCATACTTGATGGGTGTAGACAGCCTGGTGTAAGTTGTCATTCTTATTCAAAATTCAAACTAGCATTCGTACTTGGGAAAACATAAAATATTTGATCTGTTAGGATGTAAAAGAATAAAAGAATTGCGTTGTAGAAGTGCAATAGGATGTGCCTTGTAATTCAGTAGGGTCATTCCTAAAACACGCTGTCCCTGGGACGCCTGGGTAGCTCACCTGGTTGAGCATGTGCCTCATGTGCAGAGCCTCAGTCCTTACCACAGTGGCCGTGGGTTTGATTCCGCCCCACGGCCCTTTACTGCATGTCAATCCCCCTCTTTCTACCCTATAATGTCTTCAGCTGTCCTGTCAATTAAAGGCCTAAAATGCCCAAAGAAATCTTTAAAAAACAACAATACTGTCCCTCTGTTCCACTGCAAGCCGTGCTGCCCTCAGTGAACTTTTGTTGCTTTCTTTGCTGACGTAAAAAGGAAGAGAGGGACATGAGAGCGGTGCTGAATGGATAATCATGACATAATCTCAGAGGTAACTGGAGGAAGCATTTTGGATTCCACACCATAGATGGAGAAATGGTCCAAAATGATATGGCTGTTTGCAAACTTTGTAAAATGCAACTGCCTTATACTAGCACTAGCTTGTCACTCAAGTGAGGCAGCTGAGGCACCACAAATGAAAAGTATGGAACAAAATAGAGTTATTTCTACAATGTATTTAAGGCAACATGTCTTGCATTCTAACAAATTATATATCAGTTAGAATTTGTTCAAACTACTTAAAAAAAAAAAAGTGAAAGGCCCCGTATAGACTAGCATCAAACTAATAGGAAAGTAGTAATAATCAGTAACTGGTCAAATACAGGTAAAATACAGGATACAGTGATCATGGTTTGAAACATTTTGTTACTATAAAAGCAATTGGACTTGTTTGAGGTAAAATTCTGCTTTTGAGTTTTACTATTCATACTTTTTCTTTTAGGTTTTAGGGCAAATGCAAATAATACAATCTCTTAAATTAATCATCGAGCCGCACTGTTGTTTGAGAAATGTTATTCTACATATTAATAAACAGAAGAATAAAGAAGTATAGAGAATGTCCTCACAAAGAAAAGGAACAAATGTCTGAACTGAACAGATTTTAGATTTAAGGAGTAACACATCTTTTTAAACTGTAAGATTTTCAGGGAACATTTGAGACCTCTGACAGGTCTTAACGTTGGCATGTGATTGTCCTCTCTTGCATTTAATGCAAGCAAATAAAGATTAGCGCCTTTTGGGAGTCTGAGCCGATTTTGTTTACACTTTGATCAACTTTTCATCTCCATGATGCATAATGTCACATTTGTGTACCTTGGGGCGGCAGTAGCTCAGGTGCCTTTGAGCAAGGCACCGAACCCTCAACTGCTCGGGGCACCATCCTCTGAGGCAGCCCCGTCACTCTGATATCTCTGCAATTAATGCATGTATATAGGTCATGTTTGCATGTATGCGTGTATTTCGGGCCTGTTTGTGTGTAATGTGTAATAACGGAGTGAAACTGAATGTCCCCCTCGCGGAAGTATGTCTTCTTTTTCTTCTCTTATATTGTGCAAAGACATATCCCTTCAAACTAACAATATCCCAGGCAGACAGGTATGCAGATTACAGATGGCAAAACTAATGTTGGCCTGAGCTTAGACAGACTTGGATGCCTGTTGAGTTTTTTTTAATTTCCTAATAAATTCCTAAAATTAAATACATTGCCTAAATGTGAAAATAGCAGCAAAATGTCAAATCCTAACAACCCAAAAGGTAGTTTCGCCTCTGTTACTATGCAACAGTTTGCACCTGTTGAATATACAAAAGTAATTTTGAATTCTAATCAAAAAGCTCACAGCTGCATGATGAATACCTTCCTAATTCAGAACAGCACAGAGACAGCATGCATTGCTTTAAATGTAGCCGTGAACTTAGAGCCATGCAATGACAATATTGCCTCTTTTAACAGAACAAAATGCAATCATTAAATAGGTTTAGTGACTTCTTCCTTTTTCCAGAGTTTAGTGAGGTGATGGTCCATTTAAAATGAAAAATTAGAGGCCATTCAGTGTATCAGCTGCAATCAATACTGCTGTGTGGATAGATGTGACCCTCCTGTGACACCCATATCCTCTTAGGACCATTTAGGATGAGACCATGTGTGTGTGTGTTGGCTCACTGGTGAGGTTAGTGCTCAATGTCTGCATGTGTGTGTGTGTGTGTGTGTGTGTGTGTGTGTGTGTGTGTGTGTGTAAAATATGTAGGTGGGTGTGAATTGGTGTGCAGAAGGTAGATCAGCAAGGAGCAAAGACAAAGGTGCGTGTCAAACGAGTGACAGCGTGTGCCTGCATGTGTGTGTGTGTGTGTGTGTGTGTGTGTGTGTGTGTGTGTGTGTGTGTGTGTGTGTGTGTGTGTGTGTGTGTGTGTGTGTGTGCATGTCACAGCTGTCATGCCTGAAGCAATTAAACACATTGATCTACTTCATAACCTTATGTTCCACCAATCCCACACACCGAGGCTGAACACACACCTCTGCCTCTCGGCATTGTGTCACAGATGAGCAAACATGAAACGCTATAAAAATGATTGACACAGAAAAAGCAATCTTTTCTCACACACACACACACACACACACACACACACACACACACACACACACACACACACACACACACACACACACAGCAAAGAGAATCAAACGTCTTTGTGTGTCTGAATTAAAACAGAATAGACTGAGAGAGGGATGGAAACAAGGGGGGGGCGGGGGGGGGGGGGGGGGGGACACAGCCGAAGAGAGGAGGAGAGACAAAAAGCAAAGAGGGAATGATGGGAGAGAAGCAACAAATTGAAGTGAGCCATTCAGATTTTGTCCAAATCCATCAAACTGGACAGACCTGTTTATGTCTCAATGAGGGGGAAGGAAGGAGGGGGGGGATGGATGCTGGATGAAAAGAGGATGGAAGGAGAGATGGAGGGAAACAGGTGGGGGAGTGGTAGGGAAGTGGATTGCACAGCATGAGTGGGTGAAAGACACAAGGAAACGAAGGGAAGACCCATCACTGGTGAAACTGCTCTGTACATAACTGCAGATTGAAGAAAAGGAGGCAGACAGAGGGATATAAGAAACAAGAAATAACAGGTGAAAGAAAATGGAAAGAGGGAAAAAGCGAGGGAGAGGAGGACGAACACTCACCCATTTCAGCAGGCTCTCCACAGGCGAGCACAATCCCCGCTCTGTGATCCCATCCTGGGGAAAGGCGCAGCGAGATCCTGGAGCTCCCTCCACTGAATACCAATGGGGCTGCTAATATCAGCTCACACACTCACACACACCGGCACTGTGGAGGAAGAGGCACAAACACACAGAGTCAAGTCTGGGGTAGTTGTTTAAAAAACAAGGGAAAAAAGCTGTTCAGTGATGCAAACAGCATATCACAAAAGAAGAGACATTGCAGCACAACTGCATTTGCATTCCTGTCTTCCTCTCTTATTTTCTCTTTCTTCATGAAAAAAGCATCAGAGGCAGTGCACAAGCCAGAGGCACCAATCCACACACATATAGACACGCTCATACACTGATATTTGCAGCCTATACAAATACTTACTGAGCATATATTCAATCCCTGCGAGTCCCACAGTCGACTCCATTCTGGCTTACAGCTCTACAGCTTCCAAGGGTGTTAGAGAGAAATGTTGTCCGCTATTCTTCCTTTCCCTCCCTCTGGGTTCCTCACAGCAGTATCTGATGCAAAGATAAAAGGATATGAAGAAAAAAAAAAAAGACTTCCTCCTCCCTTATTGTCTCCTCATATGCAGTGTACATCCAGTTTTTTCTGTATCCATTTGTTGATTCAGGTCCAATACGTCCGCCTGTGTGTGGACTTCGCTTCGCAGCGACACGCGACGGCAAACTGCATTCACTTAGTCACCCTCCCCTCTGCCTCTCTCCCCCTCTGTCTCTCCCCTTGCTCAATAGTATACCCGTACCTCTTTGGCTTTCTCCAATCTAATCAGCTCTCTCTCTCACTGCACCCTCCCACTCTCTCCCCTCCCTCCCTTCTCATTCCCAACACCCACTCTTTTACTCTCTTTCTTTCTTTCTTTCTTTCTTTCTTTCTTTCTCTCTCTCTCTCTCTCTCTCTCCCCTCCTCCTAGGTATTTTTTTTCAAAGATTAATATCAACTCAGCCCCCCTTCTCTCTCATTCAGTGTCTGTGATAAGCATTTGAAATAAGGGAAAAGGCAAAAAACTGGCCATGAAGAAAACACACACTATCTGAAACACACACAAGCCAACAGAGAGAGTAATCATAGGGATGTGTTACACCCCTTGCCAGGGTAAACTACCCTGACAGAGTTTGACATGGCTACATGCTCAGGGTGACAAACACTATCACACTACTCGACTCGCCTCATACCCTATGACACACATCACGCACTGACACACACACAAACATATATACTGTATATCTACACACACACACACACAGAATCAGATGTAAACACAATTGGGCTCACATACTGAGGCACATATTGACATAATGTCACTGATATGCACAAACAAGCGGGGAAAGTAGAGGTATACACACACAGGCATAAATCCTATCAGAGCAGGAGGTTAGATCAAACATGTATGCAGGCGTACAGAGTGGTGGAATGTAAGTAAGTACTACTAAGTAATAAGTAAGTAATACTGCTCTCTATTCTGTAACTCTGTACTACTGTACAATTCTGTACAGTAGTACAGAGTAGTTCCATTTTATGCTACTTAGTTCAACTGCACTAGATTTCAGAGGGAAATGTAGTCTTTACTCCAACACGTTTATTTGATAGCAATAGTTACTAGTTACTTTGTAAATTAAGATTTTTTTTGGGTCGTTTTATGCCTGTATGGGCTAGCTGACAGTAGAGAAATGACAGGAAATGATAGGAGGGAGAGAGAGAGAGAGAGAGAGAGAGAGAGAGATGGGGAATGGCATGCAACTGTGTTGCAGTTTTAGTTCATCACCAACGCCTCGGCTACCAGGGCTCCCTTTCGATTACAATTTCACATACAAAACATGTTATGTTAACATGTTATAAAAATGTGAGGCATTTTCATAGATTTACCATGCAGACGTACAGTTCATACTACTATACAGTATATAAAGAAGATAAAAGTATCTCCACTTTAAACGACTACAAAATTAGAATGCTATTAACACATTAATACATATATGATAGTAATGCAATACTCCAGAAAGGGCCTTGCTGCACAGTGAGTACACAATGAGTATATTTTACATTGTTGTATTTCTACTTTTACTTAAATAAATGATTTGAATAGTTCTTCCATCACTGGGCACACATACTGTAACGTTACACTCACATTGCTGAAAATCATCTCTCCTCTCACCAGAGCACCCTGACACTTCATGTGGGACTGCCTTGAATGGAGCTGACATCCTTCTCACTATTTATAATGTTCACTCATATAAGGCACAACTCCACAACAGCATGAGCCCACTGCAAGCAGACAGCAGTCTCCAGAGAAGCTGCTCACACTATATGATGTCACTGCCTAAGTCCCATATCCCACTTCTACTACGCTGTCTTATCCCCCTTAACGAGACTGGGACGTTGGCCTTATGATGCCTTTGTTACTCTCTGGTGCTCTGGTAGGTCCAAGTAGCCTTTTCAATATAGATCGTTTTCTTAACCTTGCAGCCCCGATGCGATGCTCCTTTAGCATTTTATGTCCTCCAAGGCTATTAAACTCACCACAGTGTGTTGAATCATTGATTTTGTCACTCTGTGCACGAGGTGGCTTTATAATTGCCAGTGACAACACTGTGTTGCCCTACAGTGATATTTGTGATATTTGATTTTTTTTTTTTAAATGTTCAGTTACAAGATTGCTGTTAGATTTTAAATTACCAAAATGACAACTAAATCTGTCATGGGTGTATTACTAAATAATCCACATTGCTCCAGTCCAATCAAACATCTTATTTACACAGTGACGTAATGTAAGGTTCGGGCCTATTTGTGTCTCTCATATTGACTATTACCCTCTGATTTGAGCCTTTGGATACATCAACTCTGGTTCATCCAATAAGCTGTCCCCTAATCAAACAGAGAAGCAAATATAGCATGTGACAATGCTGAGCTGTCTCCTCTACTTTGATCTCAAACAGCCACCCCCCCCCCACCCAATGCTTCATCATGTTTTCACCTATTCACTTTGCATCTCATAAAATAATGCGCATCTCAAGATGTCTTTGTCCAGTGGGCGGACAGTGCTGGAACACCTATTACTCACTCATGCTTGAGCCTATTAGGCTGCAGCCATGTCACGCCAGAGGTTCCCTTAGGCCATGGCATTTTTTGGTGTGTGTGTGTGTGTGTGTGTGTGTGTGTGTGTGTGTGTTTAGATATGCCGTCTGACTTGCAAAGTTAAAATTATTTATTAGGCTATGTGCATGTGTGTGTGTGTGTGTGTGTGTGTGTGTGTGTGTGTGTGTGTGTGTGTGCGTCTGTGTGTGTGTGTGTGTGTGTGTGTGTGTGTGTGTGTGTGTGTGTGTGTGTGTGTGTGCGTGTGTGCGTGTGGGTTGCGTACACAGCTTTACCCGTGGCTGGGACCCACAGCTGCAGTTTTTAGGAAGTCAGGAGGAGTCTCCATGTGCTGTCTCTCCCATTCCATCACACACAATGACACGCCCCGCAGTCCCAGTGTGTGTGTGTGTGTGTGTGTGTGTGTGTGTGTGTGTGTGTGTGTGTGTGTGTGTGTGTGTGTGTGTGTGTGTGTGTGTCTGTCGTCTAATTTACCCCTCTCTTGTTTTTCAGCACGACTAGGTGATAGTAAATTTGCTCTGCGAGAGTGACTGGCTGCGATTTTTCCTCAGTCATTTTATGTTTAAACTATTGATAATCCAACATGCAGAAACACAATAAGGAAAAATAACTTAATATCACTGGCAATTCAGGCCTCACTGCATCCACTGAAAATCTGCTGTCACTCTCTAGTCTCCCTCCTTTCTCTAAATATGCATTCAACAGCTGTCTCTCTCATCTCCATCCTACACCACTTTGCTCTTGACAAATTGATGTGGAGCGCTTTTACATAACAACTACGTATCACGCACACACACACACTCCAAATACCATCCACGGCACAAATGTAAACCTTACTCCACCATTACACACACTTCGCTGCAGGTGTTAAGAGCACAGTGTTTGCAAATTGTATTTGTAAGAGTGTTGTCTTACTTTTCTCTTTGTAGAACAGAAATGTGACTCCTGTGTTAACTATTGCTTGAAAAGCATGTAAAAGAAAGGAGGGAGAGGAAGACAGAGGGAGGGGGGAGAATTGACATTCTGCCAGAGCACTGCGCTCTGTGCTCGTGGAATAATGATTAGCTCCTCAGTATTCTAGTCACAGATGCTTCACTATCAATGAGAGAGAGGAAGGAGGAAACATGAGGGAGGGGACAGAGAGGGAGGAGACAAGCAGAGGGAGGTGGGGGAGCGAAAGGGAGAGAGGATGGAGCACGAGAGAAGAGGAGCACACAGGGAAAAAGGAGGTGAGCAAGAGAGCAAGAATGAAAAAAGTGAGAAGTAATGGAGGACAGAACAGATGAGTGTATAGTATGACATAAGCAGTGGACGTAGGTGCAAGTATACTGCAGTATGCTTTCTCTCTCACACACACACACATACACACAAACACATACACATACACACAACACTGCATGTGTTCAATGCACATTTAAACAAATGCAACAGTCAGACAAATTTGCAAACTAAAAATGAAGCAAGCGCAAGCAGTGCATGCACACAAACACACACGCATGCACACGCACACGCACACGCACACGCAAACACACACACACACACACACACACACAAACACACGCGTGGAGACTACTTTGTCAAAGTCACAGCAGGTACAGCCACCTCAGCAAAGAGAGAGACAGAGGCTATGTCGCAGGGGGGTAAGAGAGGGAGAGACAGAGAGACAAAACAGGGAAGTGATGATGAAAAAGGAGAAAAATACAATAAGAGAAGGACAGAGGGTGGAGGGGAAGCATGTGCAAGCAATAAATATGTAATCACAAAGCATAGAGAATGATAAATGTATACCATTACTTAAATAGGTCAATCATACATTAATAACAATGATATGATAATAGAGTTGGGAAGTCAGCTGTAGCAGACTGAGTAAGTGTGCTCACTTAGTCAAATACAAAGAACTACATTATGTTTTTGCACGCCCCCTAACTCAGACTTGATTTTTTAAGACGAATTATCATAAGATAAGTGAAAAAGTGTTTTTCAATCCTGAGCTACAGTATTATAATATAATGTCACTTGTAGAGCACAGCAAATAGCATCAATCGCTGTATAGATAATATCAATATTTAATGGTATTTAACAATAGATAGACCAAATGTTGATTCTTTGATTTTAGACAGCCAACAAAATAAACAGTCTTAAATATACAGTATTTAAGTCTGGTGAAATGCATCTACAAATTCATGATGCTGCAGATGGGATTGTATAATCTTAATCATCCTAACATCTTATGGGCTGCGTGTGCAAAAAATAAAGTAATATCAGTAGAGCCGCTAAGGTAAATATAAATATGGATGCATGATTTTGACTTTTAACAAATATATAACACATCCCAGGCAGAGGTGCAACCATTGTCATTTGAGATTCTGCATACATCTCTCAGGTAGTGTATTTACAAATATAACTTAACAAAATATGTCTGTCTCCCATCTAAAAACAGTATTATTTTTCTAGCAGAGACATATGGTGTAGCACTGCCCATAAAGCACATTGACCTTAAAGTGATGTATGGTATTTTCCTTTTCCTGTAGCATTACCGCTATATGTGAATTTCACTGGTAAAATCTTTGACCTTTAATGACTACATGATGATTTTGCTGAGGTATTTGTATCGTATCTCTCAGAACAATATTGCGGTGTTTCTTTAGTTCTTTGTTTAAAGGCTGGACAAAATCAACTTCCTCTCCATCACATCTAACTGAGACATGATTTGCATGAATTGAATGAAATTATTAGTATACATAAATACATTAATCAATCCATTAATGCTCCTACAGCATTTGAAGACATTATAACACACACAACACAGTAGCACTGCAATTTTTGTTTTTAAAGAAAGCAAACAGAATTTTAAATCATGTTACCTTGGAAACAAAGCTGTGCCCAGCATCTTTAACTTGCCAAGATGTCATAAAATTGCCATCAACAAAGCATGACTTTAATACTTCTCTGGGGACTCAGTGGTAAGTGGGTTTACGGAGACCGTATAGAAGTTCACTGTAGGTCTATATTTCTTATTCCAATAATTTACTATAATATACCTCCAGGATATTGTAGCCTAGTTTTGCACTTACATTTGCAGTGTATCAGTGTATCTTCAGACAAATCATTATAGCATTACTGTAGACCTTGTACTAGAAGCCCATATTGCAGACTGAAAATGATTCAATTTATATTCAACCGGAAGGCAAGAGTACTGATGATACAGTAGTATTTCCTCATTTATTGGTGTATTTTGCTCTGGAAAATAAACCTTTTGGACAAGAGTTTACACCAGTGACCCAACCAGGGATACTTGCACCCCAGGGTGTACTTCTGCAGTTGCCAGGAGGCAAGTGGAAAGAATGTGGAGTATCAAGCTCAACTCATTGGGAAAAAATGGGAAGTATGATTTGGATAGATAGATGTAAACGTAGCAATACTGCAGTGTCATAACACATTGTTACAAGTTACAAGCCCTGCATTCACAATCTTACTCAAGTAAAAGTAACGTTACACAAGTATTAGCATAGTACTATACTTATATAAGTATCGTTATCACCACTAGTAAAAGTACTCATTATACAGAATGGCCCATTTCAGAATAATACATTTTATATTACTGGATTATTAATGTGTACATCACTTTAATGTTGCAGCTGGTAAAGGTGGGGTTGCTTTTACACTGCTGGGTACTTTGTAATATTTCGTATTAATAATCTAAATTTGCAAATTAACTAATGTTAGGACTACAGCTTTATAATAAATGCAGTGGAATAGAAGTACCATACAATGGAAATACTCAGGTAAAGTACCTTATAATTAATTTGTAGTTAAGTTGTTAATGTAACGTTACTTGACTTTAAGGTTACTAACGTTACATTCCGCCACTAGAAAAAGCTAAAGGCTAGCTAAAAGTTAAGTATGGAGGTAAGGATAAACATTTGAAACAGCTAAAAGTAGTAGGTATATCGTTGTAAATAGTAAAAGTAATAGATATATGGTTGAAAATGCTAAGAGTAACTTACTTAACTTACTATATTTACGTTAAAATGCAAACTAAAAGTAAACGGTTGAAACGTCATCGGCCGCTAACGTTACGTTAATAATACATCTGACAAAGGGTTAACATAAACCACAGACAAAAACACTCCAAATATTAGTATTTTGTAAAAGCCCCAGTTAAAATTCAAAGCAACTTAACGTAACCGTTTTAAACCTGTTTATACATTTAAAATCTGCTCTACTAACGTTACTCTCTTACCTGGAGGTGTAAGCATAATCCAGAAACAGAATCCAGAGCTCGTGGTGTCCTCCACCTGCACGGGACACTGTGATGTCAGCGAGTTTACTGCTGTGAGAGCTGAATATGCACATTCCTCTCCTGAGGGTCACTTGGGTATTTTTAGTGTTTATGATATAAAAAGAGGTGAGATCTAAAGGGATGCCCAGGGTGAGGGCAGCTACTGCATGTGTGCTTGTTTATCATTGTTTTCATTTGTAACAAGAACATTCCTAAATATTGTTATTTGACCCACATGAATCTGCATAATTGTCAATTTCATTTTGGTTGTTACAAGATTAAAAACAAACGTTCACTGCCTGCTTCTACAGCCTATAAACGTATTCCATGATTAATGTAGACGTAATTGTAGAAATCATCACACATGCGAGCATACACAGTCGTTTATATTCCTCTCAGCTATGTACATGCATGATTATAAATCATTTACTTGCATGTTGGTTTGTGTGTATTATCATCAGTGAGGTGCAACATAGAAAAGCTATTCAGTTAAACACTTGCTGTGTCAGTTTTCAGTGACACTAAACATATTTCCTGTGAACTGATGTTTTTGTTTTTATCAAAAAGGTGTCATTGAATGTATTTAAAAAGTAACAACTCCAAATGTCACTGATATAATATATAACCATGCCATTTCCTAGACTATTGTTACATTACTATTGGAAGATGTGACCAAATTGCCATTATATTGTATGTGCACTGGAACATAGCTGAATTCAGCTGTATTTCTTCAGTTTGGTGTTTGCTATTTAACAACCAAGACATATTGCAAGTAAAACCAGATCAGGCATGTCAGCTAACATTCCTGACATCATGATACAGGTTAAAATATGGACTCCACCAACCAAAAAGCTGGTTTTCAAGACTTTGCATCACAGTGGGAAAAATCTTTGAATTTTGTTCATCCGTGCTCGTCACCGACCCAGAACAAAAAAAGAAAAAGAAAAGCACAATGTTAAGTCTGAGCTAAGGAATGGACACAGATAATATACTGTCATCTGTACAGCAAATAGATCATTATACTTCAGTCAGGCTGCTCATGATTTCACCTCCGGCATCTACAATTTCATTACAGGTCTGTTTGGTGTGTTTTCAATTTCAATGTTTGGCAGCAGGTACGATAAATGGCACTCCCCTAAAATATCAGCTCTCAAGATTTGCTAGGGAAAAATCATGTATTTATCAACTGGTTGCTGGTTGACTCTCAGAAAAGGATTGAAGAGCAGCTAGATTATTGGCACTGGCTTCTTTTTGCTCTTCAGGAGCCCTCTATTTCTTGATATGCTTCTCACTCTGCAGAAAAGCTACCATTTCCCCATTTCAGTTCCTCGCACAATCATCAGAATTTCTCCCTCCATGACATGAAAACAAACTAAGACTGAGTGCCTCTGCGTGTGTGTGGTTTCAAACCCCCCCTGTCAGCAATCACTGGGTGAGAGACAGCCATAAGCTGCGCTTTAGAAGCCTATAATGGGCTACTGCAGCGCTGGCAAAACTTATATCATATTATGCCTCTTCCCATTTAGACATAAATGGATCATTATTTTCGATAACTATACAGCAAGTGCTGGATAATTTCATTGCATTACTTGCCACTGCATAATGCTGTTCTTCAGCTAAATCATCATAAATCTTGCCGTATCCCTGTTATCATTGTATTTAATTACAGCACAAAACCAATCAATAACATAATGTCTTATTTTTATTGGAACATTAGGGTTGATATATACACACAATTCTACTTCATACTGCCTTCCACCAACATTAGTGTACGTGTGACAGAGAGAAACAAAGCGGTTTGAAAAGCTGTACGCAGACATGTGCTGAGTGGGTCTGTATATTTCTCAGCAAAACTCATACCGTTTGTCAAAAGGCAGTAGTAGCAATTGACAGCAGGACCTATAAAGTCCATCCCAACTGACGGGATGGGGGCAATACCCTTGTGTCATAAATTGATGGACGTGCAAAAGTGTGAAAGCTGAAGCATTTTATTATAACGAAAGCAGAAGACATTTAATGGGCCCCCACTTGTCTTCCCCTAATAAATAGGGGCCGTAAATACCCGTCTGTAAACAACTGAGGGTCGATCGTTTTTCCAGTCAGTTTGAAAGACTAATTGAAGGTACATTCAATATCATCTGTCTATGAACCTTTGATTTATTAGTTTTACACAGTTTGAACAATGTTTTTACATTTTCTGCTCAAGAAAAGTAAAATTGTTATTACTACAGGACTTTTGTTGAAACTGGCTTCGAAATCTATCAAACTATATAAATAAAATTGGGTAATAACTCCATATGCTTCAATTAGCAAACTTTTAACTCAAACAGTCTATATTCTCAACTAATCTTTCTCTACTGTGTTGCTCTTTCCACAATAGTTTTTAATCTGCCATTTATACAGTTTCCTCCACAATGAACTCAATGGCATGCTGCGGTGATTGGCTTGTCTCCACCATGGTGATTTCATTTCCATCCATGGTGATTGTGGGAACAGTAATGCCCTGAGCTCCCAGAACAGAGGAGGGCAGGATGACAACCTGTGAGGTGCCGTCAATGCCACTGAACTGATCCGACGGGATCATGACCGTCTCAGTACCTCCTTCGGCCCCCTGCAGTACATAGATGGTCTGCACTGAGCCAGAATCAATCTCCCCTGTGTTGGCCAGAGAAGACAGCACCTTGGCCCCCTCCAGCACCTTCTGAACATGGGCAGCCTCAGCTGCATGTGCTTCCTGCTCAGCGTTCTCCACAGGCAGGTCTCCGTGTAGCCGGATGTGTTTATCCAGGTTGGAGCGAGAGCGGAAGGCAGCAGGGCAGTGGTGACAGGGGTAGGGCTTCTCCCCACTGTGGGTGCGGGCGTGCTCGGTGAGCCGGGCGGCCACGCTGAAACTCTTACCGCAAATCCAGCAGCAGAAAGGTCGCAGGCCGCTGTGTATGCGCTCGTGGTCCTGCAGATGGGGCAGCTGGCGGAAGCGTTTGCCACATGTGACACACTGGTGGCGGGATGGAGGAGAATGGGGAAGTGGAGAATGGGAAAGTGTAAAACATTTTTTTTTTTTTTTTAAAAAGGTAAGAGGGTGGCAAAAAAGTACAGATATGTTTGCAACAGTGCCAATGCACAAAACTCTGCTGCAATTAATATTTCCTGAGACCTCTCTTTGTATTTTTCTGCAGATGCAGCACTTCTGGCTGGGGTAGAGGAACAGCAGAGAGAAAAGGGTATGGGGAAGACAGATACACCGCAATAATAACGACACAAGTGTGTTACGCAGCAACTAACAATTAAGTTAATTATTGGTTAATCTGCCAATTATTTCAATTAGATTCAATTAGCTGTTTAGTCTATAAAACATCAGAAAACTGAGAAAAAAATGTCCTAGAGTTTAGGGTGATGTCCTCAAATAGCTCATTTTATCCTCCCAACATTCCAAAGCAATTTAGTTTACTTTCATAGAAGACTAAGAAAACCACAAAAATGTATAATTAAGAAGCTGGAACCATAGAATATTTTTGCATTTTTTTTGCTTGATAAATGACCCAAACGATTGATTATCAGAATATCTGCCAATTAATATTCTCTTGATCAACTAATCAATTAATCGTTGCAGCTCTACAAATGTGTATGGGATAGTATAATCAACTACACAGCGGACACCAGAAAGAAATGTTGGCTCTGTTGTTAAAACATTGGCTCTCTGCTTGCTGCCATCTGAGCGCAGACAATGAACTACAACCAGAAACTTGATTAAACTTGAAGCACTACAAAAGAATGACTTTGTTGTGCTCAGTCTAGATTCCCACTGGGGACACTCAGATTGAATCTGTAATCCCTGTTGTCAGTATCTCTGTCAGATATACTGTAATAAAATTACCTTTCCCGTTGAGTTTGCTCTTTATATACTCAGTAAATATAGGCGTTCCTTCAGGATACATAAGATTATTTGATTTAAATTGAAATTCATCCCCATGTTTGAGGACCAATGCTCCTTGAACCTCGATCCTTAGCATGCCTGATAGATATGGCTCAAAGCAAAGCCACAAACGTTAAATCAATTTCTACAGTCCGACGTGCTGTGATGGGCTTGGATGGGTCTATAGTTGATGTCCTGCCTCGTCACCAGAGCAACAGAGAGAGAGGGAGAGAGTCCCAAAATAGTAACAGGCACAGAGGGGAGATGACAGGCCCTAACTCAGCCCTGTCATTAATCACAGGTACACAGGGAGGGAGGAAACACCCGCAGGACACACACTGCACAAATGGCAAGGGTCCAGAACCGGAGAGATAGCCACAGCTATGAACGGGTGTGAGCATGGGGGGTGGGGCAATGCTGGATGTCAATTTGAAAAACAGGTGCTAAAGGGTTTGAAAGTCTTGTATAAAAAAGGACAAAATATGATGACTGAAAGAAATTCCCTTTTTATACACACACACACACACACACACACACACACACACACACACACACACACACACACACACACCACCTTTCTTCTTACCTCGAAGGGCCTCTCATCAGTATGCGTCCTCATGTGAACATTGAAGGTGGAATTGTAGGCAAATTCCTTGTGGCAAATCTGACAGCGGAAGCGGGGTCGGTTTTTGGACTTGCCAAGCGTTCCTTGGAAATGGGCCAGCACGTGCTCCTCCAGGGTACTGTTGGAGGTAAATCTGCGGCGACAAGGCCTCACTGGGCATTTGAGAGGTGTCTGGCCCGTGTGGGACAACCGATGGAGGTCGAGGCCCTCCTGGGTCATGCAACGGTGGCCGCATAGGTCACACTCGACCTGAGGGAGGAGGGATAAAGCGAGGAAGGAAAAAGAAACGGGAGGGAGACAAACCATAAAGTATAGAGATGGAGAATGGACAGAGGGGGACAATTAATGAAAAGAGAAAAGGTCGGTGTCTTCATGGTCTGACTGAGACGTAACACAACGTCACTGTTTGGTGGGGGAATCTGTGTGCTTGTTTCATCCTTGTTAAAAACAAATCTGTCAATTAAGATTTAGCAAAATATATTTTTACAGTTGAGAAGTAAAACAAACAAAAAAGAAGTAAAAAAATAATTTATTTTTCTGTGTTCCCAACCTGTCCAGTGCAACGTCCCCGGCCCTGACCCCGTCCACGACCAGTGTTCTTGTCCTCTTCTGAGGTAGGGCAACGCTGCATGTGAATTTCCAGCACTGACTGGTTCACAAACTGGGATGAACAGTGAAGACACGTCGCTGGCTGCTTGTCTGCAAAGGAACAGTGTCAGGTTTTAGGCAGGTGGTCATACTCTGTCATCATACTATGTGCCTTGTAAATTTCTGATGGTTAATTTGAGCTTGTTGATTGCTCGCTGTCCTTCCAACAATCGTACAGTGGCAGGTGGTACATATACAAATGGCTGGTGATTCAGATGTAGTCAGTTTTTCAGTGTCAACAATGGTTGCTTTGCTGTCAAACGATAAAAATATTTAATCGCGATTAATCGCATTAATGGCATAGTTAACTCGCAATTAATCGCACATTTTTAAATTTCATTTTAAAATGACCCTAGATTTCTTTTTGTCACATTATTTTTCTCATTTTAATGCTCTTATCAACATGGAAAAGTGGATCGGCTTGCTTTGTGCTTTTGTCGCCTGGCTTTGACGAGGGGGCGGAGAATTCACATCAGCTGTGTGCTTGGCCATCAAGTGGTATTTCAGACTGGACGTGCTGCGATGATAGCTCAGTTCACAACGACAAAACACACAGATCACTTTGGTCTTGTCAATGGAACCATTTGGCAACTTTTTAAAAGTAAACTTTCCATTCAGAATCTTAATGGCATCCATTTCGGCGTCTCGTGCTCGCCATCCACTCAAAACGTAACGTTAGCCTACTACTCTTTGGCCGGCTCCAAGCCCAAACAAGTGTGTGCGGCGTGCCTGTTGTTTTGTTTCCGGTCTAGCTAGATCCGGTGTGGTGTTGT
Organism: Sander lucioperca; assembly: GCF_008315115.2. Taxonomy (NCBI): domain Eukaryota; kingdom Metazoa; phylum Chordata; class Actinopteri; order Perciformes; family Percidae; genus Sander; species Sander lucioperca. Next base: position 2,762,398 of record NC_050182.1, on the reverse strand, counting down.
AGTTTTTCTAGTTGTTGCAACAGCAGAAAAAAACAGAAAAAAACAGAAAAAAAAAACTACAAAGTTTGCTAGGCCAAAAAGAACGTTAATCTCACGCCGTTAATAACGCGTTTAACTGACAGCACTAGTTGCTTATAATGTGAACACACAAGGTGAGTTTGTACGTAATATTGGCACGAGCTTGTGTTGTAATTAGTGATTTATCAATAGGCCTTTTCCATTGAAGAGAACAATAAGTAATTTGGTCCATAACAATGTCAATTTCCCAGGTCCTATCTTCAAGCTGTTTTTTGTCCAACCAACAGTCCAAAACCTGAAAATATTCAATTCACAGTGATATAAAAGTGAAAAAGCTGCAAATCCTAGAAAACTAAAAACCCAGAACCAGCAAGTGTTCAGCCTTTTTTCTTGAAAATGTATTTAAGAGATTGTCAAAATTGTTGCAGATAATTTTCCTGTCAGTTGGCTAATCAATTAAATCGGCTAATCATTTCAGCTCTGATCAGCTGGTGCCCTAGTTGTATTTTGGCAAAGCAAACCACACTCCCACTGAGTTGCCCTTGAGAACCTGGCTGGGAAATCGCTGACATTGATGGTTCTGCAGTCACGCCAACATCTTGCTAGCAGATTGCTAACCATCTGCGTCTATTCCTGTGGGGGCGACCCACTCTGCTCCCCATTGGGACCCTCTAATTAAACCTTTAATAAGGACAATCTCAGCCTATGGCCCTGGACTGATCAATAGATCAATCGCTCCAATCGTCTCTCTCAGAGGAGCCACGTACTTCTGACCCCTGCTGCACGTCGATTCTTCAAGCTTAACTTATGAGGTTGCCATGTCAAGGCCCCGCCTGACTAAGACGAAGAGTCAACATGTCAACCCAATTCATTTATCTCCATCCTTTGTTCCAAATGAGACACAAATCAATAGAAATTAATTAACCTAATGCATCAGCAGAACAATGCACATATAACATGGATGTATGTTTGTAAATAAACAAGATAGACCACCCAGGCAAGGTGATGGGAGCAGTTATCGCCTTTGCATTAATCAATAGTAATTCACTGCATGCTGTACTGATATGATACAAACATATCTAATTGGTTCCCATTACAAGCAGGCAAAAGGGCTTGTATCTGATTTCCTGAAATGTTTGCCATATTTGGTCTCATGGAAATGGGACACACAGTGAAAGCATGTGACACAAAAAGCTGAATTAAAAAAAGGATATTAACAGTCCAGATGACTGCTGTATGTTGTTTGTGATGGCTTCAGGTTGCTCCTGCTAACTATAAAAATAAAAGGGGAGAACAACATTGTGTCAGGCTGATCCCTGAACTCTCACCTTGGTGAGTGAGTGAGTGCAGGTCCAGGTCTCTCCTCCGTTTAAAGGCCTCTCCACATTCGGGGCATGGGAATGGATGGCTGGTGTGGAGCAGTCTGTTTAATACACAAAAACATACATATTCAAGTAAGCGCTTTAACCTAGGGCTGCAACTAACGATTATTTTCATAGTTGATTAATCTGTCGATTATTTTCTCGATTAATCGATTAGCTGTTTCATCTATAAAAATGTCAAAACATGGTGAAAAATGTGGATCAGTGTTTCCCAAAGCCTAAGATGACGTCCTCAAATGTCTTGTTTTGTCCAAAACTCAAAGATATTCAGTTTACTGTCACAAAGGAGAGAAGAAACTAGAAGATATTCACATTTAACAAGCTGGAATCAGAGAAATCTTATTTTTTTTTAATAAAAACAAAATGACTCAAACGATTAATCGATTATTAAAATAGTTGGCGATTAATTTAATAGTTGACAAGTAATTGATTAATCGATTCATCGTTGCACCTCTACTTTAACCATTTAGCATACTACTGACAATGATAAGTTTCAAACTTGTTTTACCTGCAAAAAGAAACATGGACAGATAGAAAACAAGACTAGGTCAAAACCTTGTACACGGCTGGATCATGTATGGTTGGGAAGTCGTTCTAAAGATTCTCTATAACTAAAGAAAGTGCATTACGCGCAGTGCCAATGGTATGAAACGGTACACACTTCCTGTCTCCTAAATAGGCGTGGCCTCATTTGAAAGTTTAGTGAACAGCGTGTGGATGGATGAGAAGTCATATTTCCATAATTTATTAATCATTTCTTTTGCTAACTTTAGATATTTACACAGCTAAAATCCATATTAATCATTACGAAACGGTTTTGCTAAGGCGTTCAAGAACGCTAGTTGACGTTAGCTTATCTGTATTGCCAGATAAGCTAACGTCAGACAGAAGCCGGTCTCAAACAAAGCGTTCAGGAGATATGTGGCTTGTGAAAAATTGGTCCAATATTTACTTTGGTGATCTGTGTTAATGTTCACCTCTCCCATTGGAATCAATACACTCAGGACCTGCCGCTAGTCTCCTAAAGGGGTGTGCCAGTGGCGGAACCCACGTGACACAGATACAGGAAATTACTCTGAATTGGGGTGTCTCGTTTCTAAACTGTCTCTGGTCGTTCTTCTGACTTCGGTGTGTTACTAAGCTTTAAGTCGGAATGTGGGCAAAAACATGGAAGCTACAAAGATGTTGTGTTTTATTGCTCAGAGTGTTTAAACAGCACGTTGATAGCTGTTTCAAATAGGGCTGAACGATTTTTGAAAATAATCTAATTGCGATTTTTTTCCCAAATATTGCGATTGCGATTCGATTATTTTTTTAAGCTCTTTGTCTTCTGTATTATTCAACAAAGAATAATAATATAATAATTTATAGTATGAACACACAATTACACAATAGACAGTTAAATAAGTAAAAATATAGTATATATCTACACACACACACACAAAAAAGTGTCATTTTTTACAGTGCACAGAGAGGATCTGCCTCCAGCCCCTCCCCCTCGTGAAGTTGCGTGCTGCCGAGTGCACTTGTTCAGAGAGGCTATCGTTACGTTAGCTAGTTGCTGGTGTTCTTGCCGTGGGATTAACTGTACTAATAAAACTGTTGAAACACCGCGGCCACGCTGCTGTGAAAGCTCCCCGAACGTCATTTATCAGTCTGGTTGTTACCCCTCTCAGTGGCAGCTCCTCCACTCATCTCTTTATAACGGAGCTAACCGCTAACTGGAGCTAACCGCTAATCAGAGCTAATCGTTGCCAACCGAGCCTTGAGTTTTGTGTGCCTGTATCCATTAACTGCATGTATAGACTCAAGCCCGAATAAAACCCTTAATTTTATTAAAATGGCTGTAAAAGTTTTAAACTACAACTCAGAGTTGTTTGAATGACAGAAATCAGCTCAAGGTACGGCGTAGCGTTGTTGATGCTTTCTCTGTGGAGTGCAGACTGATTTGCTCTCGCGAGTCATGTGACCAAATCGCAGCCTTTGCGATTAGGAAATCGCGTTTTAACATATCGCGATATTATCGCAAATGCAATTAATCGTTCAGCCCTAGTTTCAAATATCCAGTTTAAAGCTTTATATTAGTGATTCTGTCCCACGGCCACACGTCATCACTCAGACCAATGGTGGAACTTCATCACTCAGTGACAGAGCAACACAGCGACAGAAGGACAGAGTTTTAAGGTTGTAGGGCTGGTCCTGCGGTGTGGTCCAGCCAAAAAAGGCAAAAAATGTCTCACAGAGACAGGCAATAGTCATACAAACAATTACATTACACAGTATAAAGACTTAAAAAGTCACAAATGAAAGACATAAAAAAACAGTAATAAACAGGGGAGAAAGTCATATTTTGGTTTTAAGCTGCCACTCTCTTTGTGACTCGTAGGAGGATTACCAGTAAGTATGTGCTTAGCTGTGCTTCAGGTTGTTTAAGGGGTATTAGCTGGGTGTAAAACGGAAGGAGATAATAATAAAAAAAAAAAAAATGGCAGCAAACTGGGAGGAGTCTGAGTTAGGACATGAAAGACTAAATTTACACTGGATACAGCCTTAGGGGAGGAGAGAAGTGTTAGGATGCATTCACCTAATGCTGAATCAGGCCTGCTTTCACAGCACGAAAAAATTAAATACTGCTTCTTTGAGCAGCTTCTCATAATCAGAACAAATACGTACGATGTTGAAGTTTAGGAAACAATATTCCAATAGTAGATATTGCACACATACAAGTATATGTATTATATATTTCATACTGCTACAGTTGCAGCAAACGCACTTAACTACACGAGTCACTAAAGTCAGTAAAGCAGGATTGCTAGAGGTGATGTGCAAGGACCTCTCAATGCCTGTATAGGAGGGCTGTTCCTGTTCCCTATTAAATAGACAAGAGAAATCAATATTTCAGGGACAGCTGACCCTGAGGCAGCTGGGAGAATTCAAATTTTGGTCAGGGTCACCTCTTTTCCCAGCCAGATGTTATTTAATGAGTAGGATTAATGCTTAATTAATGTACAGCATTAGTACTACACGTTGGGACACACTGACTAGAGCTAAAACAATATTTTAATAAATTTGTCGATAAAAAGAAAATATATATGTAAAAATGTTGATAATCACTGAAACTGTTTTGCCCTTTTTTAAGCAAAAATGGCGAAAACAATTGCTGGTTCCATTTTCTCAAATGTGAAGATGCTGCTTTTCCTCATCTTCTAAAATATGAAACGGAATGTATTTGTTTAGCTTAAGGTTCATTCTTGACCTTGGAAATAAAACAATCTTAACTTAAAGTTTCTTTTTGACGTGTATGAAATGACATATGAGAAAACTTCATCTGCTGATAAACTGTGAGATGCAGTTGAAAACTCTGGAAAAAGCTCACAAGTAGACCTTGACTTTTGTGACTGTTTTGGGACAAAATAATACATTTGAGCCTGTTATTTTATAGACCATAACTGCAAACTCAGAAGGGCTGAAAAAGGTGACACATTTTATCCCCCCCCCTCTCCCGAGAAGAAAATGAAGGGAAAACACAACATTTTCCCGGTGCTAAAACGATACTTTTAAAACGGTGCCTGAACCGAAAGATTTTAAAAAGGAGCATAAAACGACAGTCGGTGACATTAAAGAACGGCTTGTTTATTGCTAAGGCCACAGGGTCAAAATTAAATGATTTATTAAAATGTAATAACAAAAATCTTATAACAATAACTTATTTCACCAGTAAATTCGTGTTAAACGACAAAAACAACAACTGGATGGGAAAAGGGTAATTTACAATAACTTTGAATGCATCACAAGGCTGGCGTGGCGAGTTTGAGGTGAACGCAACATCTGTGTTGTTTTTCCGACAACAGCAGCTGCACACTGTCATACGTTCCTCTACAGTGAAATACAGACAAACTTTTACACCATTTAGCTGTCAGCATGTCACAACCGTGTTTACTCCAGCTGCTAGCTAACGGTAGGCTAACGTTACCTGCTGTCAAGTGTAGTGTTAACTAGCGTGACACGCGCCGATGTTTAGGTTGCCTTTAACGTCCGTTTCGGAGCATCAGAGAGAAGCGCAGGCATTCAGTGGTACCTAAATAAGGCACCGAAATCCGCCTTGCAATTCCGTCCGGTAGATAACGGTCGTTAACAGTCGTTAAGGCACCGGTGCCGTATTAGCACCGGGTCTCGGGACCCCTCCCCCCAAATAAAAACTCTTCGGATCTACACAATTCACGTTGATGACATTTTCCCATTCAAAACGGCGATTTTCGCCGAAAAGCAACTAGTTTGCAGGTATGTGTAGACCAATTAATGGCGATTAATTAAAAATGTTATTGGCAGTTTAACTGAAAAGCCATAACACTGATTACCTGCTGGTAAAACACACAGTAAAAGCCTAAAGTCAGTGCTTTAACCTTACAGACACGGTTTTATTTTACATTCAATGGGCTATAGCCAAAGCCAAATACACATACACAAACAGTATGTCCTCTCCCCTTTGCTCAACCAGGCAGGACACGACCAGGCTCTTCCCCCGTCCTGGGTTGTTATCATTATCATCTTAATTTACTGGGCCTCTGTCTGTCAATCATATGTGGCTGAGGCTCAAGGGCACCCAGACATCTCAGTCAGTGTGCTGGCTACACAGCTTTAAGGTCTTGCTCAGTAGTCAGACACGGCTCAGCTACTACAGCTCCTGGCGAGGGGGAGGTTTATCTAAATCCTGTCCTGGGTTCCGTTAGGAAACATAATTCTAATGTATTTACGCCATAAACAGGGCTGGAAATGATTGAATACTGACAATCTCTGGTCTACATGGGAATCCAGAGGTTTAGAGCTAGTTAGAGTGTTAAACATAATGTGCAGCATGATGTGTAAGTTAGATGTGTTGTAGTCATTTCCACCTACACTCCTGCAAATAAAGATGCTGAATAACGGAGGTTACTAAAGTGTTATTGATGTTGTGTTATTACTTGTGATGTTCAAGCTGATCCTCTGTGTTGAACCGTGACGGACAGTGAGGACAAGAGAAGAGATGAGCCGCTCCCTCATTGTCCAAAGTACACACCTGCATTGAGGGACACAGAAGTCAAGGTCAGTAAATTTACAGCAAGTTATTTACCAAAAATGTTTTTCTTTTTTCTAAATTTTGAACAACAAATCAGAATCATTTTCACACAACAAATGTTGATTAACATGCTTAATTTAATGTAGCCTTTATTTTTCAAATTTTTGTATACATGAGATTTTGGAATTGAACCCTTGAAAATGATAGAGACTGTACCGGCTTGCGTCCACGCTTGCGCCGAGGCTGTGTCGATGTGTGAATGCGTTGGTGTCTCTTCAGGGTGGCTGCCTGGGAGAAGCTTTTGCAACAAACATCGCAGATGAAGGGCTTGTTGTCCGTGTGGCTCATGCTGTGGCGCAGCAGGCTCTGGGAGTTAGTGAAGGACTTTGTGCAAACCTTAACAACAACAACAACAACAACAACAATCAGGATCAGTGCCATAGTTGTATTTACAACAGTTTTAAGTACATCTTGTAAGGAAATAAAGTTGCATATGGCTCCATTTGCTCAAATTATAATTTTCAAAACATTTTCAATTGTGCAGAGACACTGGGGAATCTGTCACATATAACGACGTTCAGATAGAATCTGCCTCAAACCTTACCTAACACTTCAAAAGCATTACATCACTTCAACAATGTCTGCTGCATGGCGTAAATGACATTTCCATCACAGGAAATTATCCCTCAGGCTCAAGAAAGGATCAATTTTGATAAAAAAAATTGTATTTGGCACCTTGCACGTAAAAAGCTTTTCTCCGGTGTGGCTGTAGACATGGGTGCGGAGGAAGACGCGTCGAGTGAAGGTTTTGCCACAGTAAGGGCAAACATGGGGTAGTGGTGTGCGTGCCCAGTCCTGCAGCAGCTTGGCAGGTGGAGGGTGGTTGGTGTTGTCCGCGTCTGCTGCAGTGCTGGCCTCCAATTCGTCTTTGGTGCCTTTGTTTCCTGACAACAAAAAACGATCCATTAAGGACCAAAACATTCCGCGACATATATGCTTTATTTTTTCCCCAAATGGGCTTTAAAACAAATATTTCCACTTACCTTTGAGCGCACTAATGCCACTTAGGATCCTGAAAGAGGGTCTACTTTTCTTAGGAAGGGGTGAACCTGATTCACTAGCAGAGGCAGGCGAGGAGAGCAGCCGCTTTGAGCTCTGTGGGGTATCCTGAGCTTTAGTGGTGACTTTTTCAACACCAGTTTCAGCTCCATCCGCCACTTCTGTGCCTGACGTGGAGCGGTGCTGCCGGCGATGGTACAGGTACTGGGTGGTGTTCATGAAGGTCTCGTCACATTGGGGGCAACTATGTAGTGGCTCCTTCAGGCCATGGCACTGCTTACGATGGGTGCCCAGCCCTCCCTCGTCGCTGAAGCTCTCCCCACACTGGGTGCACATGAACAAATCAGGCTGTGTGAAACTGGAGGTGACACTAGTGGTGGAGGGAGTGGCATCCTGGCCCTGCTCATCAGTCCTGTTGCTCTGAGCACAAACGTCCTCTGATGTCTCTTCGGGATCCACAACCACCTTTTCTTCGCCTTTCTGCCGGTGTTGCTTGCGGTGGTAAAGAAAAAGTGTGGTATTTAGAAAGCTTTCCCCACACACAGAGCAGCGGTGCAGAGCTTCCTCAAAGCCATGTTGTGTCTTACGGTGGGCCACTAGTTCAGACACCAGGCCAAAGCATGAGCCACAGTCCACACACAGCAGCACTGGTTCAGGCTTAGGCTTTTTGTTTGCCCCTCTCCTCCTGGGAGACGAATCCTCTTGATTTGAGGTCGAGGCAGCCACCTCAGAAGCAGGAGGTGGCTCATAGCTCTGAGCTGAAGAGGTCTCTGCAACTTGCTGCTCTTCCTCTGCTATGAGATTATCCACTGGTTCTGGTTTAAGGATTTCACATGTGGTTTCATCTGGATTTGAAGTTGTATGGGAGCTCTGAGCTGAAGCGGTCTCTGGCTCAGGTTTTGAGTCGGGGAGCTTGCTCCCAGAGGCAGACTGCTGACATGTCTCTTCTTTACGGTGTTGCTGCCAAAGGTCCAGGCTCTTGAAAAGTTCATCACAGTCCCCACACTGGTAGAGGATTCTGGGCTGGTCTGATGTCACACTTGCACTGACTGCAGCCTGCTTGACAACAGGTTGCACGGCAGAGTGTACTGTTTGGACTTGAGTCTGTGGGGCTGCTTTTGATATATTTATTACCTGTTGCTGCAAAGACAAGGGAGGGGGAAAAGAAGAAATCAGAGATTATCTTTAATGTTTCACTTGTTTATGTGGACAAAGGAAATGACTCCTTGTAATACTAAACATTAGCTGAATCAAGTAAATACAAACTGCAGAGTTTTTATTTTATTTTGTTCTTTCTGGCAGATGAGGGATAAGAAGTCAGTGTTCAGAGGTACTGAGGTAAATTAGAGCAGCATGAGTTTAGAGCCAAGGTTCCTCTGAGAGCTCCAGACAACCACGATAAGGCTTCAGACTGGCCGATAACTATCAAAGGGTCCAGTGAGTCACTCCACAGGGTTTTACATTTGCTCCCTCAATCTATTTGGATGATAAAAACAGAACATCAAGGTCGAGGTTAAAGACGTCTGAAACTGTCTCAATTACGACAGTTCAACATGTCTCACATACTCTAATGATTTATGGGCTTTTGTTTTAGCATTCTAGTTATGTTAATACTGAAGACCACCTACAAATGTGGTCTGGCTGATACGATAGCATTCTGATTGCATTTATTTATTTTGTAACAGTGGCTCACCAAAAACTACTCCCTCACTCAATAACTGCAGCGACCTAGCAATGTTAGAGGTTTCATCTTAAAATAAAGTTGTTATAAAAAACACACAAGTCTGAACTTGTGATTCTTCTGATAAGTGGACAGGCCTTTACCATTCTGAATGAAGCGTTTTTTTACATTGTGCAAGAAAAACTTTAAAGTGGAGCCCGTTTTTTTAAATATAGATTTTTGGGTTTTTTGCCTCCATGCGATCCCAATGTCTGAAAAAGCATAAAGTTCTGATGATTTTGATCAATGGCCAAGTACCTGACAATGTGATCTCATCCTCCTTAAATGTCAGAAAAGTCTCATATCTGTGGTGTTAATTCTTAGTCTAATACATGTTTTCCATGTGTATGCTTATATTTAATTTTTTGAAGGGAGGCTTTCATTATTAAGCTGTAGTTTTTAGTAGAGCGAATTTGTTTAGACATTTGTTGTTTCGTATTGTGATTAATACTAAATGACTGACTGGCTTCTGCGCATCATTTTAAATAGACAAAATACAGCTAGATGACTACTCACAATTATTATGACTTGACTGTGTATTGCTGGGTGGTGTTGAAGTTTCAGTAGAGGATGATACCCCAAACAAAGAATACGCATTTGCATACAGCGAATGGTATACACAAGTGAAGAGACTAACTCTCTTACAAGGTTTGTCTGAGCCCACTTAGCAACTGACCTCACTAAACACTTGGACAGGCTAATTTAAAGGTGATGTAAGTAGGATTGCAAAGATCCAGGAGTTAGCCAAAAAAATTTGAACATCGACAACTTCTCAGTCCCTCCCCCCTTTCCGCTAAAGCCCAAAACGGTCTCCTAAGACCCTCCCCCCTGAACAGGGAGCTGTGGATTTTTGCAAATCGCACCACAAGCTGTAGGTGGTGCCAGAGAAGCCGGATTTTTTTTTTTTTTTTAAATTACCTGCTTCATGTAGTTCTACTCGAACATAGGGTCAGTTTCAGCAAATATGACAGAAAGTTAGTTTTAAGTCTTACCTACTGCACCTTTAATGCTATATAAACCTGCCATAATATGTTTTTCTTGCTGCAGAAGACTACATCAAAGCTCTCTATTTATTTCAATAATGTATTGCACAGGTTGTGGCGTTTATCTGCTGCTTACATTTTGCTGTTGATTACAATTCATGAAACTACTAAAAGATGTCCCTTACTATGCAACGCCTCTGATTATTATTAGCATTATCAGCGAGGCTGGTAGCAAGCCACTAATTAGTGCACGAAGACTGAATACGCATACATTTCGAGTCTTAGGGTCTAACAACACATGACCACAGAGTTAACGTATTATAATGTTTACAACTAAGAAAAGGATTTAAGCTTTCAGAGAGCAGCCCTAGTGAATTTTACTACCAAATTACTAAATCATTGTTGGAGAGCTTCTAATGGTGAAGTGCATATTTTAGTATGCTGATAGGGACGTTTGCAGATGCAGCAGATGAGTCATACTTTGGTCCAAAATAAAAATCAGAAGGGGTGAATGAGTTTAGTCAGAGCAAGGTGAAAAGGCAAACCTTGACCAGCAATTTCCACTGAATGCGGAACGTCTGCGGACCGGCTCCACTGCAGAACGGCTGCGTGCTCCGCCGTCCGTCAATACCCACTAGGTCCGGATTTGTTGCGGCACGGCTGCGGCCATGACTGACAGCTGTAGTCACGAGGACCCACAATATCTCGCAAATTCAGGTAGAATAGAACCACAAAACCAACAACAGTTTGTTTCCATCCAGAGAAGTAGAGGGGAAACAACTCTGTGCTGTGTTTTCAAGGTGTAGTGCAGGAAAAATGACCTGCCGTGAGCACTGTGTATTTTACTTTGAAAATTAACCGGATTTTTATTTTGTTTCTGTGCTCGACTTCCTGTCCCGTACTATCTTCCGTGTGCTGAATTGCTGCGGAGCTCTCCGGCGTCCGGCAAAAATAGAAGCTCTGCGTATCTGCTCCGGAGGGCTGCGGACTGCCGGAGCTGGACGGAGTAGGGACGCAGACGTTCCGCAGTCAGTGGAAATACACACATTGACTTTAATGGAAACCTAATGACTCCGTCGACGTTCCGGAGACGTTCCACATCCAGTGGAAATTGCCGGTGACCTGTTTAGTGGACCGTTTTAAGGAGACATTTCTGCAACATTCTCCTTTAGTGTTTGATCCTCTCACTTCCAGATACAGGAGACAAAAACTAAGTGTCCATAACACTAAAGCACATTGGTTTTTATGTCCTATCCTTTTAGTTCCCTAAATTCTATCACTCATCTAAGAAATGGGAAGAAACATTTGTTAAAAGAGCTCTTTGTCTCCATTTCAGATATAAAAAGCCATTGTTTCATAGCAATGTCACATTATATATACAGAAATGAGTAAAGTGAGGGTAAGGAAGCCATAAGGTCGCCAGGTTTTATAGTGTTTCTCCAGCTGATTCATCTATGAGAAGGCCAATGAGCGATCCATCAGGAGAAAGGGTGGCACTGAGTGATGCATTTCTCATGCTCCTCTTCCCGCTGGCGACTCAGGATGCAATTTGTCTGTCATGGGTGTGTACGGTCCTTTATGGACATGTGTTGAAGACTGTAAGGATGGAAGTTCAGGCACAGGTTCAGACAGCCATGCGCCCTACTGCCAAACGAGAGCCAATGACTGCTTTCAACCCCGAGGGCTTTCTAAAGCTGTTGAAAAAAGTGCCAGTTGCACCAAGACTGAGCTCAATATGTCAAAGTTAACTGGAATAACTTGCCCCATTATACAACTTTCAAATTCTGCAATTCAAATTCAGAAAGAATAGAGCTCAGCATTTCGATGAAATTCATCCCAAAAGAATATATACCAAACAAAAATATTAAATTATACAATGCAAAAGTCCACAGACCTCTCAAATTTACTATGAGGCAAAACCATAGAAATACAACTGAATTTACATACTGAAGCATACATGTAGTACAAAGAAGGAAAACCCCAAAGAAAGACAATTTCCACAAAAACTAATTATTCATTGTTATTGTCATGTACCACGTTAATGTGGCATCCTTGACCTCAATCTGGCCTGCGACCTTTATCACGTCATCCCCTTCTGCTCCCAATTTTTCATCTTTACCTATACTGTGATTTATCAAATGAATGCCCAAAATGCAGTACTGAAATATTTCTTTTAACCATGTTGCTACTGGACTGTATCATATATATACAACCTGATTTTTATGATATATCAAAGCTTATTTAAAATCTACATCATGCACTGTCATGTATTCTGTAAAATAAAGCCTGATTTTAAAGTCCAACACTACATAATCAATCCACTTTTACACCTGTTTGCCTCACTAGTGAGTCATTCCTCTGATAAACGACGTGCTAATGTGTTATTTTGCCATTACCCTAGACAGAAAGAAGTTCCAGGTAGCACTTAAGTACTTTGAAAACTGTTAAATAATCTGCAGGCCTTACTACAAAGCCATTGCCAATTTATCAGGGTAAAGTTAGAGGTCTGACAGGTGTACTGGTGCAATGACTTAGTGCCGGATATTTGGTTTAAATAGGTTTGTTTACCAGTATAAAGTATGCACATGTACTTGTTCCAGCCATTCAAGCCCAAGACATTATATGTAATGTCAAGATCTCCATGTCTACTGACCACTTGACTTCAAAAATACTTTGAAGAAAACAAACTTGACATTTTACAAAGGTATGGTTTACAAGTCTTCTAACATATAATATTGTGATTGCTTATGATGATATTAGTTTTTACTTAATTTAAGATAATTTTGGAAACTCATTTATGCATCTCAACTGAATATTGTCAAAAATAAATCATCGTTGGCATTTATACCCAGTTGCCAGTATATTAGGTACACCTAGCTAAAACCAATTCAGTCGGGTGTATATTATGTGCTGTTTTTCATTCCCTAATAAGCACTATTCCTATCTTAGCGAAAAAACACCTACTGGTTATTCTATGACTTAACATATGATGTCAGCGTACACCTAAATCAGATATTAATACACAGCAACCCCTTGAAATGAGTCGGTAAATCTTTGCAAACAACTCAATGTTAAGTGCTCTGATCAAGGTCACCATTACTATGATGAGTAGCAGAACATTGTCAATTTATTACTAAAGTTATACTTGTCACTTCAATATCATTATCCAGATCGGAGTCAGAGGCTTTTATGCCATCACACTGCTGGTTGTTTCAGGCTACATTTACATTGCTACGTTTTGGTTTTTAAGTGGAGTTTTGAGCCAAAAGCGAACTCTGTCAAACTGCATGAACATTCTTGTATACTGGGCATGCGCGTGCCGGGGGAAAACAGGAGGCAGCATGTATATGGTAACGTTAGTAGCTTAGTCTCAGAGAGTGAGACGTCATGAGCCAATCAGGCGGCGAAACATTGCCGTCAGTGTTACCAAAGGTCTCCGTTTGCGGCCGTTGAGACTGCAACACAACACCGAAGATTCCAAACCAAAACGGAGTCAGAAGTGTTTTCAAATTTCTACGGTTTAGGGGCCAGAGCCGTGTGAATGTGAGGTGTAAAGCTAGCAAAAGATATTTGTTTTTAAACCAAAACATAGCAATGTAAATGTAGCCTCAGGCCAGACCAACACAATATTGATGTTTTTTGGTTCTATTCCCAACAAGATAATGATCAAAAGTGGAAACTGTTGACTGTGCCAGTATTTACCCGAGTCTGTAGCAGTGGAATAGTGACAGAGTCGGTTCCAGGTGTTTCCATCTGTTCATCTTCAGCTGTGCACGTCAACTGGTGCTCGAGCACCTCTTCCAGGGTGTTGAACTCCTGGTAGCAAGGGAAGCACATGTAGACTGACGAACTCTCCATGGCTGCCAGGGGATTAGAAATCAAAAACATTTCATAAGAAACGCAGCAATGCAAAACTGATTTGGATAAAGGTGAAACAGTTCACAAAACTCAGCATGCTTAGAATATTAAAGTAATATCACAATATGAGGCTTGCACAGATGCCTACCCACCAGTACATTACATTTGAAGTTAGGTTGTGAACATTGCCCTCTCCTGATGAAAAGAAGAGCCTGCATATATTATTAACAGCTTGGACACAGCGCCAGAAGGGTAACCCTGGGTTGCCAGGATGACTCACCATGAAGCTGAGCCTGGGCTAATTGTTATTTTGACCATGCAGTTTGTTGCTCAGGTACAGACCATGCCAAGTCTCTCTCTCTGCCATTTCATGGGCCGGGCAGACGTTAAACTCCAACATCAATTAGATATGTGCTGTAATTGGACCCACTGGAAGTGCAGTCTAGCTCATGCTGCTGCTGAATGTAGCTTTAATCAAACACAATGTCTGCAATCCTTCCCACTCACTGAATAACAATCAGACCTCATACTGCAACAGCAGATACACAAAGACATCAATGTGACACACCTTCTAGTTGATCATTTTAATTGGCAGACAAAGCTATGATTTAAAGGATAAAGCTGCTGATATTCCATATTTGTGTTATCATCAACAAATCCCATAAGACCAAAACAATGCTGTTAGTCTGTCTCTTAATGCTTTCCAACTTCCCAGCATGTCTGTGTGACACTCAGCCACAAGCCCATGTGTTCCTATTGTAAATCTTTGAAAATGAATCACACAAACATATATATATATATATATTTTTTTTTTTTTTTTTTTTTTAGAAAGGCACCTTGTCCAAGGTGGGGGCTGTTTGCAACTGTAGATTTGGTGATTTAGTGAGTATTTAAAGCAGCAGGACGTGTTCGTGGGATCAACTCATAAATATACTACAGTAACCACACTCATTTTAATGAAGTAACATGTCACTCAGTACAATGTCGTGACTCAATGATGTGTTTTAACAGTTCTCGGACAACAAGGAAGGTCTATGAGACTTTGTCAGGCATTTGCTACACAGGCAATACTTAAGTGAGATAAAGTCATTGTTGTTTTGGTCTTTTATGGGTCTTGTTTATAGTACAAAAAGAAAGAATATAACCACATCATTTAAACAGTCAATTATGGCATAATAATGCCCCACTGCACCCTGTAGGGATGATAGTCTAGTGAAGTCTGTGTCTGTTTGCGCCCTTCTTCTCAGCAGAAGCTACACTGTCGTCTGGGTACAGATGGTCAGATTCAAACCGCTTGGTTTGTGCAACACTGCTACAACCTCCGTCTGGCAGTAACATTAAACCATCAGATGAGAGGTGGTCTGCATCTGCTTTTACTAACCTGCAAGCACTAGTTGTAATTTGCTTTTTACAATGTACATTTAATATTGAGCAAGGTGGTAATTTGACTCGATGACAGTGTAAATGAGGGTCGCCCCTTAACGATTTCTCGAGGATAAATAAAGGTTGAATAAATGAACATTTGTCTAAACGCCATGAAAGTTTGTCAATATGTCATTGAATAACTTTCATGCATGACAGGATAACCTAACGCTAGTCATGAGTGTTTACTGCAGGGACAATGTCAGCCCGATATTGACTCACAAGGGGACACGGGGAACGAGAAACAATACCAATCACTCCTAGTTTATGCAATCGTCGACAAATAACAATCCTCATGTTAGCTCCTTTGACTCGTTTTGCTTGGGGGTCTGACCCGAGCTCGCACGACCGACAGCAACTCAACAACGACTCAAAGCTAACGGTTAGCAGCAAACGGTGTTATCTGACCAGTAACGTTACTGTGTTGCTAACATGCAACGATGGCCATTTTTCTAGCAACATTGCTAACGTGCCCCCGGCGTGGTAGCTAGCTGTCTTGCTAGCTCGGAAGCTAATAAAACAACGGTCAGATCATTCCTTGATAGCGGGTGCAGAAACCAAATTAGCCAGCGACTAAACCCCTTTTACCACTTGGGCCAGTGGTGCTTACTTTCTAGTACCAAGGAGAAGAAGAAGAAAAGACCGAAGAAGGAGGGCGGGATACGCTTCTTCGGTGGTATAATGGCGGCGACAGACTAAAAGTTAACATTAGCTGTCTCCCCCCGTTGAAAACCTCCATACATAAATATCATTGTGAAATATGTCACCGAAAAAGTAGCATTCATATAAAATAAGTAAAATTAATTCAACATAACTCACCGCACTCGGACGTTAACGGTCAAGGAAATAGAACGACAACTTCAGTTTTTTCTGCATGTTAGAAGACTCGATCTGATTGGCTGTGTAGGTCACTTCATAAACCAATAGTATTCGACTACACATAACACTGGGGGAGTTTGTAGTCCAAAAGCCCGCCAGTATGGAAGCAGCAGGGTCAGTGCAGTCCAGTCAAATATACTGTACTTTACTCGAGTATTTCCATTTTCTGATACTCTGTACTTACACTCATCTATATCTGAGAGGGAAATATTGTACATTTTACTCCACTACAGTTATCTGTTAGTTAGCCTACTAGTTACTGCAGATACAGGTCCAACACAGCCTATAAAATAGGCTAATCCATTCTTATAGATTAGATACATTTACATTTTATACTGTAAGTAGCCTACATTTTACTGATAATAGCATAGCCTACTTATATTAGGAATCATTTTAGGTCATACCTTCTAGCAGTGTGTGCTACTGCTGTTGTTGTCTATGCTTATCCTAATTACCGATATAACAAATAATAGTTTGACAAAAAACTCCAACTCAAGGTCCACTTACTAGCTTTTTGTTTTTACATAGCTTTGAACCGTATCACAGGGTAATTTTCCTTGGATTGGAGTTTGCTTAGTTGTCATGGACACAGATCTGCTGACACGAAAGCTGTTATGTAAACAATTCATAACTCGATAGGTATAGAGAGGCAAAGTCCCTTCACTTCTGGTGGACCTCATGGGACATATTTTGGAAAAAGTATGAACGTAGTGAAAGGGGAAAGACAAATTATTTTTGATCCCGTTTTAATTGGTCCATGGATTACACATATGATGTTCTTTAATTTAAAGATAATTTTGCAACTGAATAAAGTCAACAATAACTGCCTCATATGACTTCAACTGCACTTGAACATCCACAGAGGTTTATTAAATCTACCCTATAGGCTATAGCTTTACACTTATCAGATTTACCCTCCTTATATGGGCTATAGGCTACAGAAGTCAGTCATAGTATAGCCAAAGAATTTCTAATAAGGGTTAGACAGGCTTTGGTATAGCACAATCCACTCATTTCCCAGAATTACACAGTGCCCTGATGTACCCCATTGGTTGATTGAGAAGATGAGCAGCTCCTCCAGACTGCTTAAAGGACAATTCCGGCGCAAAGCGAACCTAGGGGTTAATAACAGATATGTACCCACTTGATCGCTCTCTGGGACATGTTTTCATGCTAATCGAATGTGTTTGTAACTTGAAACAAGCTAGCGTGGACCGCTGATTAGCGTACAACGCTAGTATTCGGGGCACAGGGAAAGTAAAAACAAATCGCTATTTATACCACTAAAAAGGCTCAAAATATCACCACACTTCAACGGTAGCATAATGAGGGTCCCTAAATGTTAACCGAAGCATTGAGAACTTTGTAAGTGTACAGACAGTTTATTAAAAAGATAGTTTATAAAGACAGCTCCCAAGACGGCGGCCGCCTGTATACAATACACTTTTTAATAAACTGTCTGTACAAAGTTAGAAGTGCACCATCCGGGTACTTGTAGTGCACTGCATTGACCACACTTCGACAATGTGAGCACACTATGTACTCAAATAGCTAGTGTAAGTACAGAAGTGCGCAATTTGAGACACTAAATTATGTCTCAGTTGAGTTTTTCAAGACAATCTTTCCTCTAATATATCTGATTTGGTGAATCTCATTATAATGATGGATAAATACCATAGGCATATATATATATATATATATATATATGATTGATTTTTAAAAAGATAACAAACATTAGTCACCCAGTATCACAGGATTTATTCTGCCTACACAATAACATTGCCCTGCTAAAACTTTCAGTAACACTTTACTTGAAGGTATCTACATAAGAGTGTCATAACACAGTCATGACACATGAACCCTAACCCTAACCCTAACTTGTCATGACAAAAACCGAATTTACACACTACAACACTTACTAAAAGAAGCGTTATGTCATAAACGTTTTTTACTTGTTTATAATGTTGATGACACATTCATGACAATGTCATATCACTCTTATGTAGATACCTTCAAGTAAAGTTTAACCAAACTTTCTAACTTCACAAATATTTTGTGAACCAAAATCTTTTTTCAACAATGCAAAATGTCTACGTAAGACTTGACTTCACGTTTATGAATAGAGACCAAGGACAGGGACAAGTCAGACAAGGACAAAGTATTAATTTATCTGAGCTGAACTTAAAGAGTAGACTTATTAAAGGTAACCAAGAGATTTTTGGCAAGTACCGGGCAGCAAAGGTTCTGCCAGAGCCTATAAATATTTTCTGAAAAAGGAGAAAGAAGAAAGTTCACAGACACCCTGAGACTTCATTAAACCTTGCTCTTCTTTTACAGCAGGGAACGGCAGATTCTGGTTTGAGTGAAAAATGTGAGTTGCTCAGAGACAGATGTGTGGGAGAGGCTTCCTTGGTCCTTATTAAGCGACCATAAAGATATTCAGCCAGATATGTTTGAGGTGTGTGCTGAAGTAAAATGAGACCTGAATTCAATGTGATGCTCAGATATATTAAAACAAAAGTGAGAGCATGTCAAAAAGAGAGATAAGAGTTAAGACATATAGAAGTAGGCTACACCACCACCACAAAATACCAGCATGTTAATTGTCTGTGAACCAGCCTCCCTCTGTTTACACGTCTGATATAATCAAACTATGGCAGTGCAAAATTTCATCAGTCAAGGTCAAAAACATTTTCACTGACATTTGCAATAGCATGGTTCCCATAACAACCGTTGTGATTTCATCATGCTGAATATGGTCCCTTCCACAGTTCACTGATCCGACCGACTACACTTTAGGGCATAACGAGAGCGTCATTTCATTAATCCCTCCATGAAAAGGTTTCATACAAAGCTAAAGTAAACCCTATGAACCATACCTGATGTTTATACATTTTTGTATTCAGTACAATTGGTTAACATTTATTGTGAGAAAGGCCTATGAGCAGTTATCTTCATCATCACACTACTCTTCATAGCGATGTTTGACTGAAAACAGATTGGACCCCGAGTTACCAGCAGGAAGATCCATCCTCAGGATTGCTGGGTTGTATCAGCTAGAATTACACAACAAAATCATCTTTAGTACATGGATCTTCACTTCATTGTGATATTTCATAACTACTGTATTCTGCAGTGAAAGAAGTACTTTTCCTTTACTGAAGTAAAAGTACCACTACCACGTGTGAAAATACTTAGTCCCAAGTCCTGCATTTGAAATGCTGTTGCATAAGTAATATCAGCTTAATGTACCTAAAATATCAAAAGTAAAAGTATTCATTATGTAGCATTATTACACTGCAATATAGGGATGGGGATAGGTTGGTTGCCATTATATTATTGTATATGTATATATTTTATTATATTATTTTGATCAGTGGATAATTATTTTCTACAATGTTCAGAATGAGCGGTTTTATTTTAGGCACACTTTACTGATAGAACTTCTATACTTGTACTAAGTAGGATTTTAAATGTAGGGTTTTTACTTGTAATGGAGCTTTTTATGACATTGAGGCATTAGTACTTTCACTTAAGTTGTGTAAAGGATCTTATAACCTTGTTCACTACTGGTAAACCCTCCCTGCTACTGAAGAAACCAGAGATTGAGAAGAGTAACATTATTGGTTATTGTATCGGCCACAACCAGGTAATTGTTCACTATTGGCCCTGAAATTCCATATTGGTGCATCTCTCCTGGATTACTATGTGGGCTAGAAATGCTGTGTTGTAATTAGACTAAACACACTCACCTAGTACTATGCAATATACAAACAAGCTTCTTCATTGTATACACAGGACAAGAGAGTTATCAATAAACATGGTGTTTTAATATCATTACAACTTATTTCCCCACTGAGGTCATGTTAACATGGTTCAACTTATTCAGGCATAATTCAATAATGAATGTGAGACAGGAACACTTTCATCACTTTATTAATGAGTTTAATTATTTATACCAACAAACAAAAACTGTCTCTCTCCCTCCATCCCTCGCTCTCCTTCTTAATCATCTCCTTTTTCCAACCGTTCTGTTCCCAACAATTACATTTTACCCTCAGATGTGAGGGTGATAAAAGAGCAGGGTCACAGCAAATTAAAAACAAAGCGTGACAGATCAGAAGATGGAAAAAAACCATTAAAATAGCACATTTAATCAGCTCTTCATTTAGGAAATCAGGAGTACTGAGAATAATGTCCATTGTCTGCCAACACACACACACGCACGCACGCACGCTCAAGAAACTCACCAAGTATCTGTGAAGCATAGACACAGTACTAACAGGACCCATCACACTCGTACGACATACAGTAAGCAAAAATGGGAGACGGTCGGACACAGGAGATGATATATGTCAATGGACAGATTCATTATTTCCCCTTTCCTCCAGACACACACACACATGCACACACGCACACATACATGGTGATCCGTGCTCTCTCCCAACAACACAACACCATAGATCCAGAGGCTTGTAACATTCCCTTCACATTGAAGTTAAAATGAAAAACTGGAGTTCCACCTGTTGGCTACCATGTGCACCTGCATACACACGAGACCACTAATCGGAAAGCACACACCAACGTCTGGATCTCAGTACAGTATCTTGGATGTGAAATCGTTTTACATGTGACATTGCTGGACTAAAATTTGGAATTAAAAAAAACAAAATCTTAACCACTCAATTGTACCACCCCAGTGGAAAAAGATCCCCCACCCCCCAAAAAAACACAATACAATAAATAAAACAGTTATAACAACATTTATGGGGGAAAAGGAAAGGTCGTGAAGAGAGAAATGGAGGAAGAGAGAATAAAAATGAAACATTTTGTTCTGTTTTCCCCTTCTGAACCAGGGACTGAAATGAACTTGTATTTACAGACTGACTGAGGATAAACAGTCCGGCCGCTGCTGCACCGGTCTACTAAAGAAAACAAATTACAAGAACAACAATATAATAACAATAATAAAAATAACAAAATAAAATAAAAGGTACTTGATATTTACAGTTTAGCAGTGAAAAAAGGAGCAAAGCGGGAAGCAGAAGGCAGAGGGAGGAGGACAAAAAGGAACGGAAGGGGAGGCTCCAAAAGCTGTTGGGTTTCTGGGGTTTGCGCATCATTTCAGGTCTGATTATTACAGAGATTAGTGGAAGTAACATAGTGTGGTCAACTTGGGCTGAACATGCACATTTGCGTGGTTGGAAGAAAGAAAACTGCTTCATGCCGGCAGTGGACTGTTAGGCTGAGTAAATCATTCACGATCAGTTCCTACTACCACCACAGGACAAGAAGAACATGATAGAGTGACGCAGGCTGTTTGGGAAGGGGCGAAGAGGGTTTCAACAAATCTCTCTCACAAACCAAACTTAATTCAGTCCTCCTCCTGCACAAAAAGTAACTATGTATACTAGCTGAAATGACAATGATGAGCCAGGTGAGCAGTGAAAATGGCCAGTAGTCTCTCTGTACCTGAATCTTCAACATAATCAAGCCGATATGAAACTTCACACCGTAACGTGACATAATTAATGAGGTGACTTTTCACCCTACAGTGCTAGGCAACCATGTTGATGACATGCGAGACATCATTGAGGCTTCTGTATCAGATGCAACTGGAGCTCCATACCAACTGCTCCCTCTGTGTGAAGTTATGTTAACAGCTGGACAGTACATATAACTTGCCCCTTTGCTTCCTCTTTACTCCCTTTGGAGATGTGCATTACTCACTTGAGAATTAACATGAAACGCATGGTTTCCAGCTTAACCAATGCAAACATGAGCTTATACAGAAGAAACTGAAAATGTGCACTCTGCTCCCTCTCATTCACATAAAAGGCAGTTGAGGAGCAAATATTCAAAAAGACGTGTAAAGTAAAGACAGGCTGTGGTGCCCTCCTTTGTAATAAAATTTAAAACCACCTCTATCTAAAATTTGCCAAAATCAGCCGATATGTTCTGGCTGGCATCAAACTCGGAGATTTAAAAAAACTCTTTACATTTGTTCACCATTGGGCTAGGTGAACTGACAATACTTGAGAGTTCAGTGGGTTGTACGATCAAACATGTACACTACAAGGGTGTCATTTTTGACCCCACTAAGGATGATTGTCAACATTAGTCAGGCCTTACACACGGCCCTCATTCTCAACTCCATAGCCAATCAGGACCCCATTCAATGGCACCACGGCCACACATAAAATGCGCTAATGCAAATAAAATGAACATAAAAAAGGGATAAAAGTCAACTGTAGATTATAATACAGAAAATCCACATAACATGTACAATCCCCCTCCTCATCTCCCAAACATCCCAACCAATGTACATTTTCTTTATTCTAACAGGCCAGACGAGGGCCACCATAGACTTTGAACTGCAGCTTATATTAAGCCCAAGCATGGCTACCTAAATATCCATAAAACAACCAAACACCTTCCTGAAGCTAGCAGCCATAGAAATTGCCTTCTATTGGAAATGGTTAAACTTCAGGGAAAATAGCTAAGCTCAGTGTTTATGTGGGTGTGTATAGTTATTTCTTTTCTATTTTAAGGGTTTGGAGCCAGGAGGAAGGTTGAGAGGGAGAAGAGCAGAGGATAGAAAAGGAAAATGGGGAAGACAAAAAGAAAGGATGACAGAGGGATGGATGCTCAGGTGCTGTTGTTGATGGATCCAGGTGCTGAGCTGGGCTGGGCGGTACTGTCTGACACACTGCCCTCTGCAGGGGGAGAGAGGGAGCACACTTGTCACCAACACAAAGCTAATTTCACAGAAATAATAGTAGATAGTTCAGTGATGATACTTAACTGCCTATCAAGTGATAATAATGTCTAAAAATAAATGTCTTTCACGTCATATGCATAAAAGACTGGTTAAGCTTAGTTTTTGGTCAGGGTCATATAGACCAGAATGTACCATGTGGACAAAAGATATTTGATTCCCACACTATTTTAATGACAAAAAGCCAAATAAAAACGGCCAATAAATACATGAATGTATTAAAAAAACTCTCAATACGGTCTGTCAATGAAATAGACAGCATTAAAAATAGTGTAATTTGACCAGAGTTAGAACCCACACAAGACAGATGTAAACAAGGCCCTGCAAACCTATTATACATATACATATGGTTTGGACATGTCCAAGACTACATCACTTCTGGCAGTCAATTAGATGTTCGGGATCAGTTTTGGCGGTTTGTAATTTGTTTATATCTTGTATAGAGTAAAAATCTTGATATAAAAAAAAAAAGTATCATTTTTTTGTTTTGATACATACCATGTGAGGCAGGCGATGTCTGTGCACGAGCGTGAGGAGGAATGAGTGTGGAGTTCAACTGGGGTTGGATAGACAGCTCTGAGGAATTAAAAAAGGCAAACAAATGTTAATTACATATAAAATACTTTTGGTGCAGTGACATGACAACCAAACATGAAAACTATGTGAAGGTCATCAGAGGTCAAACACAGAATAAAGTATGACAGAGAGGTAAACTGACCAACGGGACTGAAGTTGAAGAGGAGCGGCAGTTCTCGTCCGCTGGGCAGGCGGGTGTTGGGCTGACGCAGCTCATCGAAGAAAGCGTGCGCACATGCTTCCAGGGGAGACAGCCTGGTTACCGGCGTGTATTCCAGCAGTCGAGAGCAGAGGGCAATGGCCTCTGGTGGGGTACGAGGCTTAAACACCTGATAGGGAGAGAAATTTAGAAATGTGCGTTTATGTAAGTCCAAGACTTAAAATGCTTTCAGACAGTGAGAGGCAGGAGAGGTAGGGTGGCTGCCGCTCTCGTGCACAGTTCTTTGCCGCTGAATTCAAAGTTAATGATGGCAAAATTTTGTTGCGGCTTGCTGTGTGACCATGGCAACAACAGAAACTACAGCGAGGGAAATGATACACGCGCTAAATTTACTGTATCCGAGTTCCCTGAATTACACACCTCTTCAAACATAACATCAACTTCAAAGTCTCATTATCCAGTCTGGGACAATAAACAACGTAAATGATACTATTTAGCAAAAACGTGCTGAACTGTCTCATAATGCTACTCATTTTCTCTATTTTAAAGCTTCAATTATAAAAGTCTACTTGTATGTAGAGATAAATCAGCAAATTCCAGTTTCTTAACCCATAAAGAGGGGAAAAAATCTGTTTCAGAGAGATAATATACAGTATAAATATAAAGAACTCTAAAACTTTACATAACTGCTAACCAGGGTTAATATTCCCCAGTAGTGGGAACATACCTTTGTCCAAGGGTGTGCTTTGATTTGAGGGAATTTGAACTCTGTGTAGTTAGGGTTCATCTCCCGGATCTGCTCCCTTGTTGGTGTCCCCAGGACCTGCAAACATGGATGAAGAGTTAAGTTTCATTAATATTAACCATATGTCCTGCGTGCCTGTATACAAAATGTGGAGGAGGAATCAGTGTGGATAATAACATATATCTCCTTTCTTATATTAAAGGAGAAATCCGTCGCTGTGCAACCAGTAACCAGTTACAGTTCGTCGTTCGACTGGTCCCAAGATGGCGCCTGCATACGTGAACGATACAGTCTTTATAAACTATCTTTTTTAATAAAATGCCTATATACACTTACAAAGTTCTCAATGCAACAATACTACGATACTGGAGGGAAAGCGCTTAAGTTTTTGTCATATAGATTAAGGAAGCAGGTGGAGAGAACAATTTCCAAAAATAAACATCCTGAAACAAACCAAATTGAAAGTAGCATAAAACAAATACAACAGTGTTTTGAGGAGTATTATCGGAAACTATATTCTCAGCCTCAATTAAGAAGTACTACTGAAACTGACGCATTTTTATCTTCACTAAATTTACCTCAAGTCACAAATGATCAGAACAAGAAGCTAATCTCAAAAATTACTAAAGAAGAAATTATATCCGCAATTAAGAAATTAAAAAACGGAAAAGCCCCCGGTGCAGATGGATTCAATTCCGAATGGTATAAACTCATGCAAGATCACTTGGCACCGACATTAATGAAAGCGTTCAATGTGGTACTTGAAACGAAGGCTATTCCTCCATCGTGGAGGGAGGCTATTATTTCTATTATCCCCAAAGAAAATAAAGACAAACTTGCCTGTGGAAACTATCGCCCTGTGAGTGTACTCAATATCGATTACAAATTATTTACTTCCATATTATGTAAACGTCTCGAGGTAATATTACCTGAACTCATACACAAAGACCAGACAGGCTTTATTAGAGAGAGGCAGACGCAAGACAATATTAGGAAAGCGCTTCTGATAATGAAACATGTTAGGCAATGCAAATTAGAAACTCTCATAATAAGTTTGGATGCAGAAAAAGCGTTCGATTCAGTACGGTGGACATTTTTATATAAGGTATTGGATGCGTTTGGCTTTCATTCTGACTTGGTTGAGATAATTTCTGCACTGTACAACAAACCTACTGCCAGAGTTAAAATAAATGGGGATTTATCCAAACCTATTAAATCAGAAAGAGGAACCCGCCAGGGCTGTGGAGCATCGGCACTACTTTTCTCTTTATTTATTGAGCCCTTAGCTCAGTGGATTAGGCAGAGCACAGACATTCAAGGGGTTACTTTAAAATCAGGGGAACAAAGATTAGCTCTATTTGCTGAGGACATATTCATATTTTTGACGGATCCCACTCAGTCACTTCCTAAATTAATGAAAATGCTGGAGGAATACGGCTCTTTTTCGGGCTATAAAATCAATATTACTAAAACTCAGGTTCTAAGGCTGTATTACAATCCGCCTATACAGATCAAAATACATATAAATGGAAATGGGAATCAGATAGCATTAAATATTTGGGAGTTGTTCTGACAGAAGATCCGTCTAGAATGTTCAATGCTAATTACGGGCCTTTAATCTCAAAAATTAGATCAGATTTACAAAGGTGGAACAATGTCCCATTTTTGAGTTTACACGCTAGGGTGGATTCAATTAGAATGAATATCCTCCCTCGTTTCTTGTACCTCTTCCAATGTCTTCCTATTTGGATAACTCAAAAACATTTTGATGAGTGGGATAACATATTGGCAAAATATATTTGGCAAAATAAAAGGGGTAGGATAAAATATCAAACAATGCAATTGATGAAGGAGAAAGGGGGGCTGGGTCTTCCCTGTCTCAGGGACTATTATTATGCTGCTCAAGTTAGACCTTTAATCTGTTTATGTTCACCCATTTACTCGGCTGGATGGAAAGATGTTGAAGGGACTACTACGAAAGATATACCCATTATGGCCCTTTTAAATGACAAAAAACTACAAATGAGTATCAATATGATTGAATATGTTATGTATGAATCTCTTCTGAAATCCTGGAATAGAATAATGCAAATATGCAACCTAAAAAAAATTGTCTAGAATTTTAAGGTGGTGCGCGTATGATTCTGACTTCAGACCAAATGCCTTTGATGGAAGATTTAAAGGTTGGGTCTCAAAAGGAATTACAACCTATTATTCTTTTATGCACAAGGGAACATTTATGAGTTTTGAATTCTTAGAGAACAAATATTGTTTAGGTCAAGACGATTTCTATAGATACCTACAGGTTAGGCATTATTTTGATCAAAATATAAAGATAACAATGGAAAAGTGCAACTTGGGGTTCCTACAGACTTTCTTAGCATTAATTACATAATTTTCTCTACAGAAACATACATTAAGTACATTACATTAAGTATGAGTACATTAAGAGGAGATGGGAAATGGAAGGTAATTTACAAATTTCAAATGAAAGTTGGGTGAATATATGTAGAGTACAATGAGTACTACTGGCTCGAACACCTGGCGAGAGTTTTGTTGGAAGAATATAATCAGGTTTTTTATCACACCTATTCAAAAGAGACACCAGGGTAGTAGAGACTCATGCTGGAGGCTCTGTGGGTTCTCAGGAGCCAATCATTTCCACATTTTCTGGGACTGCCCATTGTTAAGCCCTTATTGGTCACAAATATGTGAACATATTAATCATACATTTGGTAGTAAAATACCTTGCAATTTTGAAAATGTGTATTTGGGCAACGTGGATGATAACTGGAGAAATAAGGACAAGAGGTTGCTTTGGACATTACTGGCAGCGAGTAAGAAAACCATAACCAGGAAATGGTTAAAACCGGACCTTCCGACCATCGAAGAGTGGATCAACATAATCCAAGAAATCTACATTATGGAAAAACTTTCATTTACTCTCAGGTCTCAAGCCCATAAGGTCAGACTTTGTATGAGTGTTATAGTTTTAAGTGTAAGAAAACCATTTCTGTACGGTTGCTCTTCCCATAACTGTTCATATTAAAAGATGTTAAAAATAAAGTTCTCAATGCTTCGGTTTACATGTAGGGACCCTCATTATGCTACGTAGAAGTGTGGTGCTACAGTATTTTGAGCGTTGTTAGTGGTATAGAAATTTTTTACTTTACCAGTGCCCCGACGACTAGCGTTATAAGCTAATTAGCGGTTTGCGCTAAAACTGGTCACATTCGATTAGCATGAAAACATATCCCAGAGAATGGTTGACTCAGTACAAATGTGTTATTAACCCTTAGGTTCATTTTGCGCTGGATTTCTCCTTTAAGTATACAGCTTGCATTGCCCTTCTGGATATACGGTTTTCCATTTAATGATACCTGCATTTAAATGTATTCAAATACTATATTTAAATACAAGTACACACTCATTGACTGGTGAGGTATCAATAAATGCTTCTTTTTCCATAGTTCTTACAAATGCAAAACGGTTTCTTAAAACCCAAACTTTCCACCATGTCTCCTTTTATCTAGCTGCTTGTGCGAGTTTGTGGTATCCCTACTGTACCTTGATGATCTCTACTAGCTGGTCCACACCACTGTCCCCAGGGAAGATGGGCTGGCCCAGCAGCAGCTCAGCCAGCACACAGCCGGCCGACCAGATGTCAATGTTGGACGTGTAATCGGTGGCACCAAAGATGAGTTCTGGGGCACGATAGTACCGTGAGCAGATATAGGACACATTTGGCTCCCCCCGAACTAGCTGCTTTGCACTAGAAGATGGTAGAAGAGAGATGAAGGGGAAAACAACGAGAAAGAGATAAAGTTCAGGAGGGGAACGCCAGTCAACATGAACCTTTCATTTCTCAGTGTTTCTTTGTTTTCACAAAATCACAGCATGTTAGCAAAGAAAACCAAGACGTAAGAAAGACATGACAGATCAACACAGGAAAACCAAGACTGAGAAAGAGATGGCTACACAAACAGACAGCCAACTAAACATGCACACTGAGACAGACAGTCACAACAATGGAAAGAACGATAAAGATAGACAGACACGTCAAGAGTCAGAGTCTGGTACTAACCTGCCAAAGTCACAGAGTTTGAGGATGGCCGTCTCTGGGTCCACCAGGAGGTTCTGGGGCTTGATGTCTCTGTGACACACACCCTGGGAATGGATATAAGCCAGACTGCGGAACAGCTGGTACATGTACACCTAAGGGGGGGGGGGGGGGGAGAGAGAGAGAGAGAATGCCCGACAGTGTTTAACAACTTAGACAGAATCATACAGATATTCCAGGGAAGAAAAGCAAAAGAGCATTTGAGGACACCCAAGTTCACTATTGTAATGTCTTTTCCCTGGTCTCATGTTTAGTCAGGTGATTCATGACTCACAGAAGGAGTCCGGGCTCCAATGCTCAATCAGGGTTTCTGCAGGGTTCACCTGTTACATTCAAGCCTTTTCAAAACCTTTTTAATACCACAAAAAGCAGTGGCGTGTTTCTACAACAAAATAACGTAGGAGTGAAAAATGATCCCAGAAGATATGCAACTGTCCTCATCAAACCCCAAGTTGACATTTGTCTACATGCATTATTGTTAACAAAAAAAAGACGAGACTAAAAGGTTTTGCATAAAATAAAAACTAAGATGAAATCTCTCTTAATTTTCGTCTACAATCGTCTCTGCTTTTTCATCATGAGATAGAATATTCAGCCGTTACTAGGGTTGGGTACCGAGACCCGGTGCTAATACGGCACCTGTGCCTTAACAACTGGTATCTACCAGACCGAATAGCAACGCGGATTTCGGTGCCACTTAAATGCCTGCGTTTCTCTCTGATGCTCCTAAATGGACGTTAGAGGCAACCAAAACATCGCTGCATGTCACGCTAGTTAACACTTCACTTGACAGCAGGTAACGTTAGCCTACCGTTAGCTAGCAGCTGGAGTAAACACGGTTAAAATGCTGACAGCTAAACGGTGTAGAAGTTTGTCTGTATTTCACTGTAGAGGATTCCAACACCCGGACGTACGATAGTCTGTCTGTAGCTGCCGTTGTCTGAAAAACAACACCGATGTTGCGTTCACTTGAAACTCTCCAGCCTCGTGCTGCATTCAAAGTTATTGTAAAATACCCTTTTCCCATCCAGTGGTTGTTTTTGTCGTTTACCAGGAATTTACTGGTGAAATAAGGAAGAGGCTCGATATTTGGTCGCATTTTACGTACAATGATATTGACAAAAAATCTGAATGTGTCATTCTAACTATTTGACTGAAATGGTTATCAGAGATAATCTCACAAATAATTTGTTATTTAAAAAAAAGACTAAAATGTTTTGACTAAAACTTGACAAAGATGTATTGAGTTTTCTTTTGACTAAAACTAGACTAAAATGACGAGACTTTTAGTCAACTAAAACTTGACTAACAAAAAAGAATATATGTGAATGACTAAATATGACTAAAACTAACAAGGACATTTGGCACAAGACTAAGACTAAATAAAAAATAGGTGAAAAAATGAACACTAGTCTACACATCCAATTCCTAGGCCAGTGATGTCATTCTGGAATAGAAATTGCTCACACAGTTAAGTCTGCACCCATTTAATGTGTCTGTGGAATGCAGATGATAAGCATATTAATAAGACAAATCACTGTCATCACCATTATCACCCACATGATGCATTGATAGCAGGCCGGCCACAGGTTACAAAAGGATTACAGACAAGATGACGATGAAGGGATGAGAGATGATGTTCAAGAAGGTGGCAGAGAGAGAGAAGAGGAAGAGAGGGGTGAGGAAGAGGGAAACAATGAGACAAGGCATAAACATGGACACCCAGGGGACAGGGATGTGGAAGTGTGTCGCTGGAGGACGGACGGATGACAAGAGGAGAGAGAAAGCGGGAGAGAGAGATAGAGATCAGTATTCATCTCAAAGCCACAGGGGAGCAGCAGGCTGAGGAAGGGAAATGGGCCATGAGACAGCTATAATGTTCTCTCTGCTGCTACAGACACCGTAAACACACAAACTCTTTCTAAAATGAGCACCCTTTTAGACAGGGAACAAAGTGTATTACAAACAGATTCATTCCCATGGGGCCATATTTCCCTTTCTGCTTTCATAATCCTTAAACAGTGAGCTGTCTGTGAAAAAACAAACAGGAAAATACTTTGGTTGTTTGACATCCACCGGCGATAACTGAACTACATTTTATTTTCAGTTTCCACTGCACTGTGTTAAAAAATTGCTCAATAACTGATGAAACTCAATTCAAAAGACTAGGATGAAATATATAAATTAGTGCTGTCAGCATTAACGCGTTAATCATGATGCGATTAAGGGCCGAGCATAACGCGTTAATTTTTTTTTTATCGCATGCCGCCGCTTATTAATTTATTTTCACTTCACTCGGCTTCACGTTGTGCCTAACAGGCTACTATTTTGACCCTTTGCCATACTTCCTCATAACACATCCTGCTGCTGCAGGCATGATGGAGAAAGACAGCAGAAAACACAATTCTGAACGGCCCTTGTTATTTTCCAAAACTCCCGGACGGGTCGAAAGCCTTATGCACATTGTGTAAAGCTGAATTAAAATGTCACCAAAGCACGTCAAGCTTGAGCTACCACCTACGAGCTAAGCATAGTACAGTTAACGTGACTCTGGTTGATGCTAGCGGGCTCAGGCAAAGCACTATTTTGGAGAGTGCTACTTGCCGACCTGCGGATGAAACCAAATCCCAAAAAATTACTCTCTTGCAAAATGGGTGGAAACTAACTGCAGACCTGTCAGCATCGTAGAAGGCTCGGGTCTTAAAGACGTACTATGGTTGGCATGTTCTGACCCGTCTTATACATTGCCATCGAGGAGGGACAGTAGTTTCACGCACGCATACACTACCTGTATGACACAGAGAAAGCAGCCAAACGGGAACTGCTGCAAAGCGATGCAAGGTGATCATTGGACGTCAGTGAGTAATCAAAATTATTTAGGAGTTACTGCACACTATATTGACTCTAGATTCAAATGTGTGACCAGATTCACACATTTTTCTTTTGTTTACAGTAAATAAATAAACAAATACAGATCTTAAAATCAAGTTCATAAAGTCACTTTCTTTGCATTCATTTGATTGCCAATCAAGATACACTGGTAAGAATTGCTTTCCATTGTTAATATGTACTTAAAAACAGTTCTGAAATGCAAAATAATCAAATTTTAATCATGCGATTAACTATAGAAATTCAGCGATAAAAAAATCGTTTGACAGCCCTAATATAAATCTTATCCCAGAGAGAGATAATGACCAAGCATGGAAACCTGCCACTAATGAATGCAAAATGCACAAAAGTACAAATTAAACCCATTAGTCCAATTGAAAATATCAGCGATTCCATGTCAGTATTGCATATTAAATATTTACAGTAGTACATTTCCTGTTGCTTATCCAGGTCCAGATTGCATTCATTTAAGTAATTAATCATTTCTAGGGCTGAATCCGAATATTTGTTCGATGGGTAGGTATTTGATTTTCAATTTTGGGATTCAAATCATGCAGGCTGAAATTTTTGTGTGGTGTTTTGTCGGTATTAAGCCGCTAGCTGCTGGCTAATTTACGCACCACTATGTCGTCCATCTCAGCCAAGAACAGAGAAATGTTGAGTTACAAGCAAGCAGTCTGATGTGTGAAGACATCTGTATGGTTATCCTCAGTTATCATTAATGTCTCCTGTTTGGGAACACTTCGGTTTCCCGGTGAAATACAACAATGGACAAAAACAAGTGGATAAGACAAAATAGTGTGCTGACATTGCTCATTAGTGACCGGGTAGGTTTCTGCCAACACGTCAAACTGGCTAACTCGCTTGAAACAACCACCACGCAAATGTGAATATCACAGCTACAAGGAAAAAAAACAAGCGTAGTGCAAACGCAGCTCCCCTCGGCATTTGAACAGACTTTTGCTGGTAATTCAGATCGGGCCAAAGCTATAACAAGCGGCATTGGTGTTTTTATAGCAGCAGATCTACGACCATATTCAGTTGTTAAAAACACAGGTTTTTAACACATTTCAGCCAGAAAGTCATACCCCCCTATATTTATTACAATTAATTTAATGTAATGTAAACTGGTTGTTATTTACAAAAGTTCATAATAAACAAGCAAATTGTTTTGCTTTTACTTTACTTGTTGGGAGTTTTGCATTTTTCGCCGTTACTGTACCGAAAATGAACCGAACTGTGACTTCAAAACCGAGGTACAAACCGAACCGTGACTTTTGTGTACCGTTACACCCTTAGTAAACAGGAAACATCACTGCCTCTATCGCTGCAACAAAAACATTTTAGACACTATGAAGGTAAAAAAACAATAGGTGACTGTGTCCCCCCGAAGCTTTGAATAATCACTGTTGATAAGTACCGAAGCGTTGAAGTTAAAAAAAATGGTATTCGGTACAGCCCTAATAATTTCATTAGGAATTTTTGTTATACACTGCTGGGAAGTACTGAAAGAAATGTGATGAATGTCCACTTAATTTCCCTTCTCTGCTTTATTAAAGAGGAACAGACAGACAGACAGACAACATAATCTCTGCAAGTGGACAAGTCTGCCTGTAAACAACTGACAGTATATTTGTTTCTATCATTATAACAGCACTTTTCACTTCTGATACATACAGAAATTAAGTATGTCATCCCTGAATAAACCTTTTTGATGCCTATAGTGGCGTGGTGAAAGCAGTTAGGGGGAAATGCCCAGCAGCAAACCCATCTGTGTGTGTATACATACCTTAACATAGATGATGGGGATGGTGGTCTTGGCCTTGTTGAAATGCCGAGCCACCCTGTACACCGTCTCAGGGACAAAGTCCAGCACCAGATTCAAATACACCTCATCTTTCTGGAAAGTAGGAAAAAAGGAAACAGGACTGTATAATTAGAGGTGGAATGTAAAAATGGTGTTATGATTATAAAACAAACCAATCTCATAAAATATGTTGGGTTGTACATGGAGTGAGTAGATAAACAACAAAATAATTGTAAGCAGTGATTAGCTATATGATTGAAGATTGCTTTTAGAAAGACAATGTTGATGATGTTAACAATGATGTTGATGCTGCTCATTTACACAATATAAGTAATAAAACACATCCATCATTATGAGTGTAAACACAAGTCTGCCATAGTAAATATAGTACAATGCAGTGCGGGGTTTTGCTGTTGTTGCAAAGGAGGAGGGGGGGGGGGGGGGGGGTCGTGTGGTAGTGAGGTTTGAGGGTCCTCCCCCAAGAAAATTTGATTTTACTAAAAACTATGCATATTCACACAAAATACATTTTGCTCTGTGGCCCCATCCACAGCAGTTCCTTACATTCCTTAGCTTCCGTGTCGGGACTCCTGCACGCTTCTCCAAACTGGGGGCGTGCCGACCGCCATCCACTGTAGGTTATACACTGACTATGGATAAGTACCTCATACTACCCCACTTCAAAAGTATCCAAACCATCCCTTTAATAAGTGTGCGTGCTGTGGGTGTGTAAAACGACAACAGTTGCGGACAAAGCTGGTGGAAATACCACTTTTCCTAATTTTGACTTGAATTGTCGTCCACTAAAGTCAAATGTTACTTGGTTCACTTTCTACACTGCGGCCTCTCTGCTCTCTCTCTCTCTGTGTGTGTGTGTGTGTGTGTGTGTGTGTGTGTGTGTGTGTGTGTGTGTGTAGGAGGAGCTTAGCCCCACCTTTGGTCAAACATGCAGGGGAGAGGGCAGAGGTGACAGCAAATGAGAGCAAAATGTGGTAGAGAACTTTCATCATAGTTTCTTTTCCCTCTTTTCATTCGGCTACGGGGCTGCGATGGTAGGGAAAACCCTGTAGTGTAAATCATGTCTGACTCAAATACAGGATAGTATAGTAGATAGTAGGATATTAAGGCTTATTGAGCCCTACATAAAACTGAATTAATAAACTATAAAATCTTTCATTATGAAATAGCAGTGTTTCCTATATGTTGATAGCATAGTGGCGGTCCGCCATGGTAAAATTTCCAGCGCCACGGTATCAGAAATAGGGCAGACGCACAACAGGGTTTCCGCTATGTACACCGCGCACCACTGCTCCTTCAGCTGTTAATGAAAAGTCATAAACTCGTAGCGCCGTCTGCTCTACTGATCTCAAGCGAACTGTCATCCGCTCTCTCTCCCCCTAGGGTGAGCAGAGCAACTGGAACAGTGACAGGACGTCATCACTCGCGAAGTTATGGCAACCAAATAAACAACAGGGTGAGTATTCTTCGCTCAATAAGTGATAAACAGCGACGAAAGCCGCAACATGAAATCCGCACACTCACGCCCGTGAAATAAGACAGCTACAGTTTTTTGGAAAATTGCATTGTGGACACTGAAGTTCATGAATTTACTGTTTATCAGACCCCAGATGAGACAAGAAGCTAACGTTAGCCACGCTGCTGTGACGGCCCCTCTGCCTCTGAATCGCCGCTGCAGGAGACTGTGTGTATTCCTCCAACACGCTGTAGTAACGTTACTGATTTAAAACAGTTTTCCAGGAATTCTAGAGGAAACACTGAATAGGATACATGAATTTCTACTTAACAGTGGCTGAGTTAAAAAATAATAACAAAATGCACTATGCGCCATTGCACATGGCTTACATATAAAAATGCATCTTGATCTTAGGAATCCAGGGACACAAATATTTTGCTCCTAGAGCACACAGTTCAGAGGTTATGGATTAAAAGCCAAGTTTGGCTAATACAGCTTGTTTTTTCTCAGATGCAGATACATTGATGGCAAAAGTGCTTGAACCCTTAGAACGTCAAGTTAAAACCGTAAATTGAATGTACAATAAAGACCAGGATCACCTTGTCTAAAACATGTCTATGAATCATCAATGATGCATGCACCATTAAATGGCTGGGTGTGAAGGCCACACCTAGAAACTTGATTCATAAGACATAAAACGTCAAGTCAGTGCATACACACCTTCTCTCCACTGGAGTAGAAGAAGTAACGTAGTCTCACAATGTTGCAGTGGTCCAATTTCCTCATAATTTGCAGCTCCCTATTCTGCATGAAGAAAAAAGAGAAAAAAATGCAAAAATTGTGACTTGTGCAAAATGACTGTCATAGAAAACTGGCACAGGTCTGTAATCCGGGAAAATTACTGAAGAATGTCATATGCTAATCCACAGAGTAAAAGAGCAATAAACAAAGTAATTTGCGGCAAAGCCAACACAACCTTCTTTATAGATGCAAAGTGTATGGCTTTCTGTAATTATCTGACCATAAGCTCTTCTAAACATACCTTAAACCTCTTGTCTTGGAGAACTTTCTTAATTGCCACCATCTCCTGGCTGTCGATGAGCCGAGCCTGGTAAACCACTCCAAAGGAGCCATTTCCTATAACCTTTATGTCTGTATAGGACACTTCCTGTGGGCGATCGGGGCCCTGGCCAGGTGTGGCTACCACCGTCGTCACCTTGCCACTGTCTCCTGTGGATGAGAGCACGAACGCACCTTGTTAGAAAGATCCTGAATGTTTGAAAAATTTAAACATACAAACATTCTGTTGTGAAAAGGCACTGTATTTTTCATAGATAGTGATGTTTATGTTTTATTATGTGATAAACATTGTGACATGATCCTCTCCAGTTCAGCCTTTCCATACGTCAGTGTCCCTGAGATATGGAAGCTAAACATTAACAAGCCTTCCTCCTTTTCTAAATGGCTGTGACCTATGTGGTGGCTCCACTCCAGACACACTTCACTGGCTGGTAATGAGCTGGTCCCCTGGGTGAAACTAGCCCAAACCCCCTTTCATACTGAAGACACATATGGGCCTACTCAACTCGCCTCCAACACAAGTTATACCCATTCATATGTGACTGTCAAAGATTAATCCCTTGTCGTCACAATTAGAGCTGTCAGTCTTCCTCTATAATACCATTCAAACTTCATTTTTTTTTTTTAATATTCAAATAATATTCAAATCGTTAATGCTCACATGCAGCCTGTTATAAATATGTACTACACTACTCAGGCTTATGCATTGTCAATGCCACTATAAGCATGTGGTTGTTGTTACACGTTCTGTCTGCTAGAGGGACTTCTAACATCGGCCTGGCCTTGAAGGGGACCTAGGTCATTGCATTTCGCCGCTCTCGGTTTACATCATTTTCTACCAGGCACACAGCGACAAACACAAATCAACAGAACTCTGTAATGAAACATTATCTAACAAGTGTATTGAAGCGCACAATGACATCATGTTAGGAAGCACAGCCGAAACGATTTGTCATACTGAGTAAAAACAGTGTTAGCCACGATGCTAACGGCATTGATACCTAAGTCAAACGGTGCTGCCACTACTATTTTAGTGATTTATAAGCAACTTGTTTCTTGCAGAGTGTCACGTTACTGAGAATACAGCTGTTAGAAGGTAATATATGAAGTCAAAGCTAACTGACAGCTGTAGGGCAGCTAACATTAACTTTAGCTGTCTCCTTCAAGCTCCCAGCTAAGCTCCTATAACTCGCGACGCAGTTAGGAAACCAGAACGCGTTAACTATTGATAACATAAGCATTTTGGCTCGGTGGATGTCGATTTTAAAGTCATGTTAAAACTATTTCCCATCCTTCCAATTTCCAGCCGCAGCCTGTCACTCCCCCCTGTACTAACGTTACTTGGTACGTAACGTTAGCTCACAATGCCTTGTGTTTCTCACTCCTGTAACTGATTGTTCATCAGACGTGACATGAGAAGAGGGAGATTAGCTAACATAAGCCAACCTATTTATAAAAATAAAAGAAATCACAATCGAATAGTGATTTAAGCATTCAAATAGTGATTCTTTCGGAATTCTTTCAATAGCCCTAGTCACAATTAACAGAGACTCAAGACTACACCAGTATTCCAAACATGCTACCATTAAAATATAATATTACTCATGTAATTACAAAATACAATAACTCCTTGGAAATCCGATGGCCCGCAAGCGGGCCTGGCTGACTTTTTGTCTTTCAGAGGCTATAGCAGGCTTAAATTTGGAGCTGGAGTGAGAACATTGGTGTCATATTAAAAAAACAATCTTAGGAATCCAATGGTACCATTAAACCACGTCATGCTAGCATTTACCTGATGAAGGTCTAAGACCAAAACGTTGTATTTTTCTAAATAAATTATTTCTTGCGTAATGGTCAGTGTGCGGGACTTTCTCTAATGCTAGCATTTGTAAAAAGGGGGTTCTCCTTGACCTCATCTCAAGATATCTGAATAAAAATGGATTATATATGATGTCCCATTTTCAGACATGCCCACTTTATGCTAACCACATGCAGTTTGGGCATTAACTGTGCAGCTTTGCTCATGCAGTATAAATGGGTTACTTGCGTCTATTCTAAAATTGTTTCTTTGAAAATGTCTACTTACTGGGATCTTGGGATTGCATAAATTTGGCATGACCGGAAAGCTGAGACTCTTGTTGATTCAATGAGCTCAATTGTATTCATGTGTGATCATGTTAGTCCCCATAGTAGCCATTTTAATATAGTGAAACATTTTCTGAAACTTTTGTTGTGACTTCTTGGATAATCACAGCCTCAAACTAGAGACCAAGAGCTTTCAAAAGATACATTGCTTTCTTAGGTATATTGACAATAAGAGGGTTTCTCAGCAGTTTCTAGAAGAGAAGTTCCGCCATAAAATCCGCCAAAAATGCAGTTCTTGCAGAAATCTCCAAATTCAAAAGCCGTTATATCCAAATCACAGCAAGGATTGTGTATTGTGTTCCTCAAGGTCTTGGTGTTTTAAGGTGGCATTTTGGAGAGATTTCTTTTAATTATCAATTTTTGTAAAAAAACAAAAACAAATGATATCTCCCCCTAAACATCCCTTGTCCCCAACCCCTCTGGAAAAAGGAGACGGAATGCTGAGGGGTTAACCAATACAATTTGTTTCAGTTTTCCTCACAGTCAAATTCTTTGCTGGCAAAAATTCTCCACCTATGGCAAATTTTGATTACGTATTTTTTCAATACATTTTGATTTTTGGACTTTACAACACTGGAGGAAATGTTTGGTTCACACAAGTCGAAAACAATCCTACGCAGCCACCACTGGAATCAAATTCTACAAATAGTATAACACTACTAATATTAGTGTAGCCTAATTTTTTATCTGCAACTGTGCAGATTTTTTTTTAAACTGAATTAAGGAACATGCAAAAAAATAAAAAAGCTGTGCAGCGTTCAAATGTTGATTTAGAATTGGAATGTCAACATTATGAATGAAGCTTCTACTATTCGGTACAGCCCTACCAGTAACCAAATAGGAGTGCCTGGACCAGGTCCCTGCAACCCATGTTGAACCCAGTTCAGGACAAGAGTCTCAAAGCCAGGTTGGGTGACGTGTGTTGACCCATTCAGATTACAGGTTTAACCTGCGTCTGTGTCTTTCTGAATTGGTTACAGTCTCAATCACAGTTCCGCTCAGCACCTCTGCAATCTCAATTACCTCAATGTCCCCATTCCAATAATATACATATACCCTAGGGATAAATTGATGTAATCTGTGTGTAAGAGCCAGTTAAGCACGTAGTTGTATTTAGTACATGTTCTATGGTATTACCTCAGGCTGCTGCCAGCTTTTTTAAGAGCTAAAATACAGGTACATAATGATGGGTGAAAAACCAACACTAAGTGTCTTAGTAAGGTGTTGGGCCACCACAAGCTGCCAAAACATCTTCAATGCGCTTTGGCATAGATTCCACGAGTCTCTGGAACTCTACTGGAGTGATGAACACCATTCTTCCAAAAGAAATTCCCTCGTGGTGTTTAGAGGACGGTGGCAGAGAGCTCAGTCTAACACCTCGGTCTAAATTCTCCCATTATATTCCTCAAACGATTCAGTAACCACTCGTGCCCTACGGATGGGGGCATTGTCATCCTGGAAGAGACCTCTCCTATGAGGATAGAAAAGTATCATCATAGGATATAGGTGATCAAGGTCAACTGAGCCTGCTCTGCATTTTTATACATGCCACAGAGCATCACAGCATGCTAATTGCTCAATTGTATAATGCAGTACACCTAAATGGAAGTATCTAAATTCGATATATTTTTTCCACTCATTTATTCAGGTTTTTCCATTAATTTGTCACCTGTCTGTACATTATCATTTAGGACAGAATGTTTGATCTTCTGGAAATCAGTAAAGGGGGATGTTCAAGATGTAACTCACAGCTCTAGTGCCTGTGTTGGGTCAAAAATTATTCGACAATTAGCCATCAAAAGCAATGACACTGGGAGGGGAAGAAAAGTAGAGAAGAGGCCCATTGCCAAATGGCTTGTCAGAGCCTGTAATAAAAAATATTGCATGGACAGTAGCACACCCAGAAGTGCTACCATTTCCTGGGCTTGCTCACTTCGCCTGTCTGAACAGAACCCCTCCTGATCTCTAGTAGGTAGAAAATTAAGCATTTTGATCTCTCCCATAAACTGACAAAAAAACAAGACTGTAATTTCGCTTTATCAACTGATTTTTCTGTCTATATGAAAAACACTGACGACAAAATGATTCTCCAATTGATTCCCGATGACAAAACACAACTGTATACTTTGCTATTTTTTTTTGTTGCAATTTTCTAGCCAAAAGTTTTTAAAGGTTATCAGCAGGCCTTAACAGCAGCCGATAGCATAGCCACATGATTTGCCTAGATCTGATCTCTACGCCCAGGTAAGTGTGTGGTTCCTGCACATTCCTGTTTTCCAGCTCCACAATACAACATTCTTCTGTATTTCCTTTTAGCATCAATTTTACAATCTTTTCAAACAAGGTAAGTCAGAGTGAAGCACATTAAATATGGAGCAGCTGTGGCATGATAGTCACTTGAATAATGAATGCAAAGATGAGCACTCTGCCCAGCTGTCAGTGAATAGCTTTGGTTTCTGATACGTCAACACAAGCCTGATGAGTAAGAGAAAAGGGATAAGCAGAGTGACTCTCATCACACCCACACTAAAAAGGCAATTAGCTTGGAGCTCGTTTGTACGTGTAAACTCAAGCACACTTTTAAATCGATAAAATTATCAGCATTTGAATGACACATTATAGGTGCTTTATAATTTATGGCCTATAGAAATTATAACAGCACCTTGCTTAGTTATGGATTTACACTGGGCATGGCTTGGATAAATCACTCTAAAGCTATTGGTGCCTTTTAATCCATTTGTCTACACATTTCCCATCCTCCACAATAGAAGATGCTTCAATTTACCAGATCTCAAGCAGGGACACATACTATACCAATAACTATCAATGGTCCTTAAATTTGCTGATAAGAAAACTATACCGCACAGCTATTGTTGTTTATGTTATTCTTTTGCTGATCCAACATTTTCTCTCCCATTACCGATACCTCACCTCAACTGGATTAGCACTTTGCATTAGGGCTGGGGCGGTTACCGCATTACCGCGGTCACGTGACGCCTACCGCGGGTCTGAGCTCGTCACCACCGCAAAAAAAACAAAAACATTGGCCTGCACGTTGTGTCTAATGACATGGATTCATTGTTTCTAACGACACGGATTGTGTCTGATGACATTGTGTCTTACATGGGTTCAAGGTTTTCTAAACAAAACTTATCATCAAAAGACCTTTCGCGAGTTTGGGAGCGCAATGTTCCATACCGTGTATTACGGTAGGAAAGGCGAAAACATTTCTCCGTTCTCAGCTGAAGTAGACACATTAACGTTACAGCTGCAGTGTTAACCATTGCACATTAGCCTAGCAGCTAGCAGAGTTTCCTTCTGTGTATAGCTTTATACAACGGCACGTTGAATTTCAGCCTTCATGCTCGTTTCGTAGCCTAAAACAGAGTGGCTTATATCGGTAGAGAGAGCAACTGCCGAGTGACCGAGTCGCCCCTCTCGGCTCTCTGTCTGCTCAGCTGCTTGTGGTCGCGCAAGGAGAGCGAGCGGTAATGGAGAGTAGAGTGCCGCTGTGAGGAAAAGAGAGAGGAAAAAGATAGCAAAGATGATTTAAAGTGAGTTAAAAGTGAACAAGAAAACAACAAGCTAGAGTTTCTCAAGACACGGTGGCTTTATCTATGGTCAATACTGCCGGTAAAGTGAATGGTATTACCCCCAAAAAACATCGGCTTAAACCTTACAATATGTTGCAGCCCGTCTTGCTGCTGAGCAGACATATATATATGCATATATTGCATGGATTGGGATCATTTTTATGTAAGGTTACATGAGGCCAGAGACTGCTATGATTGCCGTGGCACTAAATACTTAGTCCTCGGCCCACTGACACACTGAATTTCATAACGACATTGATCAAGAAAATGTATTTAACGTGGATTGGTCACACTGTTCCGGCACTTTGACTTAACTAAGATAGAATTCTCACTTCCTTGATGAAAGATGGACTGAGATTAGTCTTGCATTGCCAGACCTATCTCCACAGTGCTGTGGAGTAAGGTCTGGCTACACCACAGATACATACAAATGCTCTGGGTCGTTTATTTCTTTAAACCAATCACAATCGTCTTGGGCGGCGCTAAGTGAGGGCGCAGTGACAGTGGCTCTGCAAATTATTCTCAGGAAAGAATTTGTTTTGGTGGAACATTTGAACCCCGCAGAAGAAAACACGACATACAATATTAAATGAAGTTAACTGTTCACACAATACAGTAACGTAAGTTATTTAAATTAGTTGGATACATGGTTAAAAGTAATTTGCTCTTACCAGTGTATCGCCGCATGTACTTGTCCATAGAAATCCATGCCAATCAGTCCCAAAATGTCCCAGTTAGATAGTAAACGCCGTAAGTATAGGCTATTCTTTGTATATCTTTACAATCATTCATCGAAAGAACCAAGCAGGACTGCCTTATTGCACGATCAAAAAATGTCTTTAAAAGTTGCCATTTTCAGCATGTGGCTTGCTACTTCGAAATTTGTTATCGTTTCCCATATCAAAGGGAGTTTGAGAACGGCAACACAGAGAGCAGAAGGTGAGAGGCAAAGCCTGATGCCTGGATGTCGTGCTTTATCTTGGAAATGTACTTCCGTTGATCCAGATAACCTGAGATGGATTTATGTACTGGATCAGCTGTTTAAACTAATATTGAGGATATTAATAACGTCAGTACCACTAGATCGGTATTGGTGCATCCCTTCTCTTGACCATCTACTATACTGCTAATGATGCGTGCGTGTGTCAGTTCAGGATTTAAAGGCAGGACAAAGACAAATGGGATTTTAAAGGGTGTAATGGGACGTACAACATGTAATAACCCACATATCCAAGTAAATGCTTTTGAAATTGGTAACTAGTGGTAGAAAGGTACATAGATATTTAGAAGTAGGACAATTTTGAAAATACATCGGTAACTGAAACAAGGTAAAACCAGTGACTTTAACATGGGTTTCTCATGTGTGAACACAGTGTAGAACAGGACTTAATAGGGCCAAGAATAAAACCTGTTTTGGTGCAATCCGAAAGGTGACCTAAGCGCAGAGTACTGAAACCTGATTGATTCATACTTTCCTTAATATTTGATTCGACCATTTCTGATTTAATAATTAGAAAGTATTAAATAATTTCAAACGATACCTAAACCTAAGAATTAATTTGTGACTGATATTTCTATGGTGAGTTCTAATCACTTAACATTGATTATTGGCATCATCCCTAAAGGCTTTGATCAGCCAAAGTTATTATATATTTTGGTCAGTCTCAGCTGTCACCTCTCAATGATAACTAGTAGTGTCTTTTAATATTGTCAATGACACCATTTAGTTGTTCCTGTTTACATATTTTTCTCTTTCTGTGTCATAAAACTGAATAAGTATAAAGTAGTGGTTCAATACTATCTTGTTAATGCTACTGGTAATCAAGTACAGATATTGCTTCACTGCTGCACTTAAGTCATTGATCAAATCCCTGTTACATGCTGCCAGGTTGTCTGACAAAAGTAATAGTGAGATCTGTCTTGTGCGATTGGCAGTATTGGCAAAATCACAGAGAGTAGAGTAGCAGAAAGCAACCTTCTTCACATTGCTGCTACACAGCATCTGACCATGTCTGAGCAGGCAGACATCACCCTGCCTCAAGCTCAGTTTTCCCCATGCACAGTAAGAAATTGGTCACGGTCCAGGCAGCTCTGACACAAGAACAATGCTTTCACAAAATGCAACAGACCCTGGTGACCACGACTGAGATATTCTGAAAACTGAACAAGGGAAAAGTCAGATGTGAATGAGCCAAATCACCTGATGAAGATCTGCTGATTGGCTGCATGTACTAAGTTTAGCAAAGACTTACTACACAGCAGCTTGAGTCGCCTTTGATGTTTGACTTAC
This sequence comes from Sander lucioperca, assembly GCF_008315115.2. Lineage (NCBI taxonomy): Eukaryota > Metazoa > Chordata > Actinopteri > Perciformes > Percidae > Sander > Sander lucioperca. Next base: position 2,718,364 of record NC_050182.1, on the reverse strand, counting down.
ATTAATTTTCTTTGTTAGCAAATTCACCTGTTCTAATAATTCATTATTGATCAAACACATTTTTTTCTGTCAGGCCCCAAATAGCAGTTTTATTCCTGTTTTGAAGAGCTGTGATACTATTTTCTTCTGTCTCTCCCAGTATGTAATTTTTCACACCTCTGTCCAACCCTACAAATCTTCAGCCAACTGCTACCGCTGCATAGTGACATGACCTGTGAGCATTCTGCAAGTTATTGTCATCACACTAGCAAAACCAACTGTAGGGGCCAGGGTTTCCAGTAGAGATGTCAAAATGATGAAGATAGTGAACATGTTCAACCATCAGTGCCAAAGTAGACACCCTACCTAAGGGAATAATGGCTTCCTCTAAGGTGTACAGAAATGTAATTAAATTCAGAACTTAGGGGGTGCTGACACGGTTGCACAGGCAATGTGCCAAAGGAAAAGTTTACCAAACTGTTTCCACTATACTAAGCTAGAAATCTCACTTTCTTGATGAAAGATGTGAGGTGGACTTATGTACTGGACCAGCAGTTTAAACCCATGCATAGATGCTTTCATATATGCACAAGTGTAGTCATCCAGGTGAGTAGTTAGATTAGTTTAAAGGTAAGGTAACCATGTGCTGGTTAATAAGAATATGGAACTCAACTAGTTTGGGATATTTTCACCGATTTTAATGTCTTATTTATTCTGGCTACCAGAAGAAGTATAGTATCGCAACCCTAGTTTGGCAAAAACTATTTGTGCACTATCAGACTGGACCGAGGATGACGCCTAAAAAGTTAGACAAGACAATTTCAAACTACTCTTTACAAACGTTAGAAAGCTAGCTAGCTTCCACATCTGATATTAATGACGAATATTAGAGCATCGGTTAACACCACTTCTATTCTTGGGTTACAATGCAAAAATGTTAGGTAATGTTGCCGAAAACATTTACATAACGTTATTTTCATTCGAAATACCATATATAACGTTATAGTTGAAAGCTCGCCACCAGCAGCTAACGATAACGTTAGCTATGCGATAAAAGCCCTTGATTGCAATGGTTCGTTAACAGTTAATGAAAAACACAGCTAACGTTAGCTGGACAGCTAACTTAAGTTTGCTAACCAGCTAACAGCTTGCTGGCTAAAGGTTAGCTCCGCGACAATGATCGAAATTAAGCACACCACCGACACATTTCTCTAAAAAGTAACGCACAGTCCGAGCCTTTGTAATAACATGTAAACTGTGCTTATGATATAATTAAAACATCACTACTTACTAGGCAGTTTCAAATTCCCAAAGCTCGCCGAGCTGCTTCCACTGGCTTGTGAAGCCCCAGTTTTTCCTGTCGAGCTTCCACCGGCTACTGCTGATCCGGCACCGGCTGCAGCGGATCCGGGAGCTCCGGGAGGCTCAGCGAATGAGCTGGTCCTGGGCCGCCCGCTGCCGCTCATATTTGTGTGAACTAAAGCCGGGGCAAGGTTGAACGTTATTAGCAGCCAGGCCGGCACAAACGTAAGCTATATATAAGTGTATTTTAATATTCGATATAAATATAAACTACACTTACAGCGTTCTGTATAGGTTGCCCGTCTCCCCCTTTCTTCCTCTGTAGAACGGTGATGGTGGGGGGACTGGGGAGTTGACGCACAACGACGTAAAGCTCGCAAGGGTTACTGGGAAAATGAGTTATTAGGGGTTTCGAGTCCACACTACAGTACTAACCATAGACTGTTTAATATTAACAGTCTATGGTACTAACGAAAATATGAAATTGAGTTTACGACGAAAATTACAATGAATACCTTAATGGTACTTTGCCGTTGGGTTATGGACATATACGGTTAGCCAACACAGTGTCAACGTTTCTTTTTAAACAAACAAAGCAACAATGTATGTAAGTCTAAATGATTCTAAATATCCGCACATAAAGTAGCTAACTTAACATTGCATAACTTAAATTTATACTGAAAATTAAATAAAAATTCAATTTAAAAGGCTCGGGGAAAATTGTACTCGTACAGTCGACAAAAAAAACTACAATGCCCATCAGGACAGTTTAGGATTGACAGTCAGCATATCCAATCACAGATTCTGAAATAGTGAGACTACCGCATTGGGCGGGGCTTCATTTCACAAGAATGGAGGAGATCGGCGGGCAAACGTTTCATTTCACGCATTGAAATGCAATTTCGCACGGACACCATTCATATTTCAGTATTTCCACGCCACAGATGGTGACAAGGGACTAACAAAAAGACACACACTTGTGTGAACGAAGAGTGATGACTACACGAGGGATTGTCCAACGAGAGTAAGTAGAGGTAAAGGGAAAGAAGGGCCCGCCGTCGTAGCCAGAGAGCTTCGGGGAAAAGTGGGTAGCGCCGCCTGACGGACCGCCCGACGAACCGGGGAGCCGCTGTCAGGAAACCGCGGTGCCGAGAAACTGGTCTGCAATATCGGAGGGAGCGCCGCCAACAGCTCTCCATATGCCATCACACACTGTAAACAAAGATATGAATCACATTTGTGAAGAAAATCAGACAATGATTAGTGAGCTTCTGCTGAGTATGGTCGTATTGTTAGCATTAGAGGGCCTTCATTTGGCTAATGGCTGAAAATTGCGATGTTTGTACGCGGGGTTGTTCCATAATATCTGTGTAAACACTACTGGGTCTTAGTAACGTTTTAATGACGTGTACCTTTCAGTTTGGGTTGCGTGAGAGAAACTGCAACCATTTGCTAATCATTGGATGGCTGCTACATAACTGCTGATTTAATATTAATACTGTTTTACATGTCATTTTTATTTTTTTGTTTACCACAGGTGTGCTCTTACACTGGCCATCTGGATGACAAAAGCAGTCTTCATTCACGGACACGGCAGTGAATTTTCAGTACAACAACTCATCACCTGTCACACACACCGTCTTCCATGATACACTTGCAACCTACATAGGACAACACACACACACACTTTAATACACACAGAGTACCAGCATGGCCGAGCAGCAGGAGGAGGCAGAGGGTGTGTATGTGGAGCACCAGTATATGTGCAGTGAGTGCCACCAGCTCTTCAACACCCTTGAGGATGTGCTGATCCACCAGCAGATCCACACTGGCCTAGAGGGAGAAGGAGAAGGAGAGGCAATGGCCATCCAGGATGTCCATGAGATGGGGCAAACCCAGCAGTACCAGTGTCTGGAGTGTGGGGCTCTCCTCGTGAACCCAGAGGAACTGCTGCAGCACCAGGAGATGCACATGAGAGAGGCGGGGATGGAGGTGGAGCATCAAGGTGAGAAATTTGATTGTGTGTATTTTGAGCCAAAATTAAAAAATTGGAGTGTGTTGAGATCATTGACTGTATACAATAGGTTGATATATGAATAATGTACAGTAGTCAGTATGTGCATGATGCAACATCATGCTATTCTGTGGAAGTAAATGTATGGCTTTTTATAGGGACTTTTGTGTGTATGTTTGTTTTTCCAGAGCTGTGTGAAGTTTTGGAGACAGAGGAACGGTCAGAGGGTCAGATGGCAGGACCTGTTCAGTACCAGTGTCTTGACTGTTTGGCTCTGTTTGACTCACCTGAGACCTGGCTGGAGCACCGGCGGACCCACAGCAGGAGCAGCACACACAGTAACACAGAGACCATGTTGGTAAGGGAAACTTATTTACCTAGTTTAACGAATAACTGTAAAACATTTGTGTTCTAATCTGGAAAGTACAATTATTCTACCTTTTACTGTATGAATACTATAGTAGTCTTTTAATGGTAATTTAATAAACCGACTGGTGCAGTACTTCAATAAGCTTTTCAACTGTTGGTGCCACACTCTTTAGGAGACACAGTAACCATTAGTTTGTTTAAATAGGTTGCTTCCTGGATTGAATGTAGTTGTACCAATAACATGTTATTGCGCAGTAAAAACAATCAAATGTGTGATGATGTAGGTTATATTCTCCAGACTCATTCACATCCTAGAACTCAATTCATGTGGAGTGTGAAGTGCGTTGTCATCTGTATTGGGAGTTTTGTCCCAGACTATGAAAGTAGAGTTTGTGTGAATCAAACTGGCAGACTAATACTGGGTCAAATCTCATTATAGAGTGAAGTTGACAATGGAACAACTGTAAATTTGACTAGTATATCTGGTAACCCCTAATTTACTCATAAAAATGTTTCACTGTGCTGAGTCATTGACTTTACATTCATTTCATTTGGGTCAGGCCCTTATGCTCTGGAATGCATTCAAATTGCTTTGAAGTGAACCATTTATCTCAGTGATTCTCTGCGTTGTGTAGGCCAGCACAGATTGGTTTGCTGCATCTGCACTGTAATTCTAGAAAATACTAGTTTGGAAGGGTGTCCCAGCCAAACAGCAGACATCTAGTCTCCAAAGCATCTGATACTCAACTAAAAGACATGAATCAAAGTGATGGCACTGAACTGTTAGCATCTTTGCTATTCTTTTTTTGGGCATTTTTAGGCCTTTATTTCCACAGGACAGATGAAGACATGAAAGGGGAGAGAGAGGGGGAATGACATGCAGCAAAGGGCCGCAGGTCGGAGTCGAACTCGCGGCCGCTGCGTCGAGGAGTAAACCTCGATATGTGTGCGCCTGCGCTACCAACTGAGCTAACCCGGCCACAGCATCTTTGCTATTTTTAATGGAAGTTAATTTCTGTAGCACTACATACAAACAGAATAAGCTATGTTTTTTTTGGCCCTTGCAACAGGAATATGTGCTACAGTCTGATGGCACCATCACTCCACTGAACAATATGCAGAACTACGTGCTGAGTGAGCAGCAGGCTGGGGAGATCTTGGCACAGGTACTTGTGATTGTAAACGCATCAAAACGGAGGAATTAAATGAGAACTAGATGAAGGGGTTTACGGTTTGTACATTCCTGTGTGTATTTCCCAGGTACTCGCTCAGCAGCAACAGCAGCAACAACAACAACAACAACAAAAGAAACGTCAATCTGTTTCAAAATCTGTTGCACCCTCCCGTTCCTCCCTGCTGCCTCCAGTGACCGCGACCCCCGGCTCTGCCACAATGCACCTGCAGATTCTCACAGCTCAAGCTCTGGCAGACAACTCCACCACCCCCAGTCAGCGGCGCTCCAAGCTGCCCCCTCTGTTGCCTGCTGTGGGCCGAGGCTCTTCAAGAAAGTTGGGGGTCCTGGAGAATGGGGGGAAGAGACTGGAGTTAAGGTTGGCCCCCAGGATCCAGGATGACACCCAGCAGCAGCAGCCAACAGAGATGGTGGTCAGCCACCCTTATGAGTGCTCAGAATGCTCCCTTCTCTTCCAGACCCCAGAGGACTTCCTCCAGCACCAGGGAGAGCACTTCCTGGCTCAGGACAAAGAGAGTGGAGAGCCAGGTGTCATGAGTGGCTTCGAGGAGGTTCGAGGGAGGGAAGAGACTACAGAGAAGGTGGAGGACATTAGGACTAGAGTAGCAGAGAAGAAAGCAGCTGCCTGGGCCAAGCCCCAACAATGTGAGCTCTGCAGCCGCACCTTCACCTCCGTCAACCGGCTGGCTGCTCACAAACGTGTGCACGAGCAGGGCACGCATGAATGTCCAGAGTGTGGCAGGGTGTTCAAGAAGGCAACGTCGATGCAGACACACATGCGCACACACTCAGGCGTGGCCAGGTACTTGTGTGTGGACTGTGGCAATGGCTTCACCACTGAGATGACTCTTATCATGCACAGGTAAACACCACAGCAGCCTACATAACTGTGAGAAACTAACAGCTGATATTTTTTAACGTTTGCTTCTTTTTCTGTCCGTTTCATCTTTTCATCCCGGTCTTTTGCAGGAAGTCCCACACTGCAGATCCTCTTCACAAGTGTCAGTTCTGCAACAAAACCTTCACCAACATGACCAAGTACCTCTACCACCGTAGAACCCACCTCAACCGAGATCCATCTGGCACACCCGTCCCTGTCTCCATGGTAGTAAAATAAGCATATCCCACCCACAACCTCAAGTTAAGTAGTATGACATTTCAATTTGACATAATATGCTTATTTCTACAGGTCTCAGCTCCAAGAAGAGCATCTCTCTCTGCTCTGGCCATCCTACAGAGAGCAAGAGAGAAGAATTGTCTCACGGATGAGACAAAGATCAGCCTGCTGGCCCCTCTCACAGAGGATGAGATGGAAAAATTGGGAGAAGATCCAATACAAAGTTGTCAGACCAGAGTGGAAGGAGGTGAAGTGGAGAAGCAGGGGGAGGACAACAACATGGAGGTGTCTGCCCCACTTTTAGGCAACACCAATGACCCCCAGCAGGTGGAGGATGCCACCAAGTCTGGCATAGCTACAGACCCTGCTCCCCTGGAGGACACTGGTGTAGGAGTCACAGCTGGAGCTGCTTCAGCTGCGCCATCGGACAAAGGGCCTTTTTCTTGTCGCTCTTGCTCTAAGACCTTTACCTCCCAGCTACAGCTCGTTCACCATCGACGCAAGACCCATGTCACCGAGCGCAGCTTTATTTGTGGCATCTGTGGCAAGTCTTTTAAGAAGCAAATCCACGTGCGCAACCATATCCGCATTCATACCGGTGAGCGGCCCTTCCAGTGTTCTGACTGCGGCAAAACCTTCTCAGCTCTGGCCAATCTGATGAGGCACAATCTCATCCACTCTGGTGTGCGACCATACCGCTGTGATGTCTGCCACCGCTCCTTTTCTCAGTCGTCCAACCTCCGTCAGCACAGCCTGCTGCACTCCAACGCTGCAACACTGTGCTGCCCGGACTGCCCTGCCACCTTTCGCTGGCCTATCAAGTTAGCAGCACATCGCTACACTCAGCATCCAGGGGCTCCGGCCCCTTTCCCATGTCCTCACTGTGAGGCTGGCTTCCTGACTAGGAGGCAACGAGACAGCCACTGTCTGCAGCAGCACCCCACCCTGGTGCAGGCAGGTACAGGGACAAAAGAAGGCAAAGAGACAAACGACCAAGCAGAGTTGACCTCAGAGCCCTCCACCTCAACCACAGCAGAGACAGAATCAGGGGATTCAACCAGTCTTGTGCGGGGGGGTCTAGATTGTAATGTTTGTGGGAAGAAGCTCAATTCTCCTGCCAATCTGCGACTGCACAGACTGAGCCACTTCGCCTTAGGTCCTGGGCGGTCGCGGTGCGCCACCGGGAAGCGCCCCAAAGCCCACCAGTGTCCTATCTGTGGCAAACTGTTTGTGTCTTCCTCTGGAGTTGTATTACACCAGCGGGTCCACACTGGTGAGCGCCCGTTTCCTTGCCAAGTGTGCGGCAAACGCTTCCGTCAGAACACACACCTGCGAGAGCACCTGCGCACACACTCGGGTGAACGGCCATTTCGCTGTGAGGTGTGCGGAAAGGGTTTTGTCCAGAGTATGCACCTGGCTGAACACCGTCGAACACACACAGGCGAACGGCCCCATGTATGTCCGCAGTGTGGCAAAGCCTTCAAGACCTTCTCCAACCTGAGGAACCACAAAAAGACGCACGCTAGGCAGCAGAGGCTGGATGAAGAGGCTGCTGCCCAAGCTGCCATGGAGACCAGCTCTGCTGTGGCAGTGGTGGACGCTTCGGCAGTGGAACTAGCTAACGGGCAGCCTCAGCTCATCCAGATCCAAGCCTCAGATCTTCCGCAGGTCAGAATGTATATCCTACTCACTCATCCCTAAAGCACTGCATGAAGCTAACATAAGCTGGGTGCCATAGGGACCCAGAGAGGAAGTTTAGTCCTCTCTAGTTAACCGTTAAAACTATTTCAGGTGAAAGTTTAGAGTTAAAACAGTTCAAATTAGTGAGAGGATGACATTTAATTAGCACCTGTAAATGTGTCTGTGTACTCTGCTGTTGAATTATTCTCATTTTTGTTTTCTTCTTTCAGACACAGGGCACTCCTACTATCATGTGTAATGAGTTTGGAGAGACCATAGCCATCATTGAGACCAGCGAGGGAGAAGCGCTGCCTCTGGAGCGGGCCTTGGAGATTTATCACACAGCTTTGGAGAACGGCCTCGCTATGGACACAGTCGCTGTGGATGGACTGCAGATCCTCTGAGGACGAGTTTAAGTGGACAAAAAATTAAGTTTATTCTGCCATATTGATGAGTTAAGTACTTGTCTTAATACTGACTAATTGACTACTGAGAGGTTGACTATTCAGTTCAGACTTTTTTTTTTGCACTGGACAAGAATGCTACAAAATGTCAAAATTGATATTGAGTTCAGCAAACAGACCAAAGTAAATACTCTTCCCTACAAAGCTATGAGAGGAAGGAATAAAGTTTACTGAAATAATGCATGCTAAAATTAAGGATATGACATTCATCATGAATAAGGACCATTGGTTGTGCCTCAGATGAGAAGATGATTTGTATGATTCATTTTATCATTTATACAAAATGGATGTGATTTGTCTTCAGGTTTGGTAGTGCTGTTGTATAGTTGAACTCAATAAAATGTAAAATGTTTTTTTTTTAAAGGTGATAAACATGTAACCCATGTGTTCATTCAACACAACCATATGTTAAAAGTTCACATACATAGTCGACTGTACACTGTAGAGATAATGTAGCCTATTTTTATGAGCTCCTGTTACATTTTAAAGGTGCTGGGACAAAAATGATGCTTAATTTTTGAACCACATATTGTATATCTGCTTAAGGAAAACTTTTCACATTGCCAGCGATAAAATCACTTTAATTGAACACCTATTTTTATTTGCATACTGAAAGATACAGATACAAACTTAAATTATTCATATAAATTCCTCTCTTGTATACTGGAACAGCAAAACAAGGAGTATAACACAAAACATTAATAGCCATATTTATTTTTTTTTCCATTTCACGTGTTTTACCTTCAGTAATAGGTGTCTTAAAAGTCAACTTATGTTCACTGACAGATTTTTCCTTAATAATGAGTCTACTGACTCTGCAGTAATTATTTACAACACAACCAAGTCTTGCACAAAGACACAACCAGTATTAGATCCTACCAGCTCTCTTTGATTCATTACCCTCCCCTCACTTCCCCCAGTTTTCTCTCCCCTCGTCTAAAAAGGTCTGGAGAGAGCAATAAAGTGACAAAGGGAGGAAGGAGGTAAGGAAAGAGGCGGAGGAAGGAGATGTACAGTTTAAGTGTTGAGGCTATAGAATCAAACTTAGCAAGGGACAGAGAGGCATACAGGGTGGTCTAAAAACATACGGCATATTACTGCTGAAAGAATATAAAAAGGTCCTGTGTCGTGTTTGTCGTCCTCTTTGAAATGTACAATAAAAATAACTGCACCACAGGTCCTTGCTGAGGTGAAAGGCAAGGGAAGACTACAATGGAGGAACTGTAGAGGTGTGGAGCAGCTTCTCTCACCTACCCCAAAAAGTATATTTAGAAAAAATAGTACAAGAAATCAACAGCTGGCAGAAATGAAGAAAACATCTGCCAAAAATGACAACAGAACTAAGGACTGGGGTTCACTGCAATGATATATGTAGTAATAAGAATAACCATAGGAATAGTACAACAACAAACTGAATATGACAATGTTAAATACAAATCAAATTGTTTAAAAAAGTTAATAAAACTGCTTGGCAAATGGCAATAGAGGATTCAGACCATTTTAGCCTGACCTCTACGACTAAGAGCCAGGATGTGCCCGTTGACTCTGACCCACCTCCTTCCTTCATGGCTAGCGAGTGAGAGGCACAGGAATGCTCGGTTCCTACCTACTGGCATGTGCTAGGGTCAGTCGCAAGAAGGGAGAACTTGGCCAGACACGTAATTTCAGGAATGATGGCACTGCCAGAAGTCAGTCAATTTTTCAGTCACTCCTGGAATAGTAGACCTCCCCTAAAAGGTCTACACGTGAGCAATAAAATAGAGAAAAAGATCTTTCCAGGTCCACAGTAACGAGTTCTCTTGTTCAACCAAATAGTTTCCGGCTGTTGAGGGCCCAGCCCCCTAATGTCAGCAGAAACAAGACACAAGCTGACAACAGTTAAGTCTAAATACAGGTTGTTCCTCAAGCAGTACTTACTGCTTTAGCTCCTCTTAACACTATTAAAAACAAATATCAAAACATATAATGGCCTTGTTTTAAAACTGCTGACTTTTCACCGTCTCAGAATGGGTTATGCAGGTCTTTCCTTCCAAAACAAGAACCCTTTCTTTATTGAGGCAAATGAGTGCAGCTGTACACAATGGTCCTTCGTTCACTGGCATCGATGGAAGCTTTCTCCAAGGTGGTTAATACAGAGTGCTAATCCAAGTGAGGGAATTAAGAGTTTGCAGGGTGAATGTGTGTGTGTGTGTGTGTGTGTGTGTATGTGGTAGTTTTGGTACAAGTGTCACACATTACCAAAGAAAAGGCCCAACATAGCATTCAGACATCTCTCACTCTCACAGGTTGGCCGCTGAGGATGGAAAGAAATCAGGATCTGATCAGAGGAGAGTTAAGAGTGTGGATAAAACAAAAAAAAGCATGTGAAAGCGCGTAAGGGATGAAAAGGTGTGACTTCAACAGTCGGCAATCTAATCTGTCAGCATCTCTCATCTAGAAGAGTCCTTTGAATCACGAGGATCCTCTGGGCTCCCCTCTGTCCCTTGCTCCATGTCTTCATCCTGCAGGTCCCCCCCTCTCATATATCCTTCTCCTGACTGGGAGCTAGAAGGTCCAGGGAGGTTGCCAATTGAGTCAGGGATGCCTAAACCAGAGACATCAGAGGGGGCAGCCGTCTGCATGATCTTCTGCCGGACCTCCCTGATCTTCAGCTGCAGACACACCTTAGTGGGAAATATATCAGAGTATCTCGTCTGGAAGGCTGCAGTGGCCTGAGCTGGGAACACGATAACAATAAAAGAAAAACAACACAAATCAATGTCTACAAATGGAATTTATGCTTGTAGAGTATCTATATCTATCTATCTGTTATATGTCTGTCTTACCTGATGGAAAGAAGCCCTGCTCCTGGAACAGCTGCATGACCAGCGCTCGCCTCTGGTCCAGTGTTCGCCGCAGCGAGGAGTACGGCACCTTATCAAACTCCAGATCTGTCAGGATGTCTTCTCCGTCTGTGGCTGGGTAAGGGACAGACAGGTGGAGAGGTTGAGTCTTCAGAAAACTAGTTACAATACTGAGGATCTTTGTTTATGTCCCTTCAGGCCCCATCATCTTTGATACACTCCGAGAGGTGGGTTTCTTATTATTTTTACTAGTGCTGTCAAACGATTAAAATATTTAATCGCGATTAATCGCATTAATGTCATAGTTAACTTGCAATTAATCACACATTTTTATCTATTCTAAATGACCCTAGATTTCTTTTTGTCACATTATTTTTCTCATTTTAATGCTCTTAACATGGAAAAGTGGATCGGCTTGCTTTGTGCTTTTGTCGCCTGGCTTTGATGAGGGGGCGGAGAATTCACATCAGCTGTGTGCTTGGCCATCAAGTGGTATTTCAGACTGGACGTGCTGCGATGATAGCTCAGTTCACAACGACAAAACACACAGATCACTTTGGTCTTGTCAATGGAACCATTTGGCAACTTTTTAAAAGTAAACTTTCCATTCAGAATCTTATTGGCATCCGTTTCGGCGTCTCGTGCTCGCCATCCACTCAAAACGTAACGTTAGCCTACTACTCTTTGGCCGGCTCCAAGCCCAAACAAGTGTGTGCGGCGTGCCTGTTGTTTTGTTTCCGGTCTAGCTAGATCCGGTGTGGTGTTGTAGTTTTTCTAACGTTACTAGTTGGTGCAACAGCATGTGAAAAAAACTACAAAGTTTGCTAGGCCAAAAAGAACGTTAATCTCACGATGAAAAAATTGACGCCGTTAAAATGGGTTTGTGTTAACGCCGTTAATAACGCGTTGAACTGACAGCACTAATTTTTACTAATGAAAATAATCACTTTTGAAAACATGTATGACAGATTCTTACTGAGATGAGAGTAAACTAAAGCCAACTATGGAGAAGGAATTGTTGAGGTCATTAAGACACAAAAGATAAAAACTTTACAATAGAAGTGCAAGCACACAAAAACAAACACACACACAAACAAGAGCTCTCCTTCAGCCCAAACCCCTCAACCTACGCTTCCATTACACACATCACCTATCCAGAACTAACAATTAAAAGACCCGACAAAAACTACCCAAATTGAAATACATTAGAGTCTTTGCTCCTTCCTGCGTGTTACCTGCTCTGTCGAAGGTGAAGATGTCCCCCTCGCATTTGGCGGCACTTTTAGGCGTGTTGGGCTCTGAGCTGCAACTTGAGCGCCGCCGACTCTTTCTCTTAGGAGAGACTTGCTCGTCAGTGGCTGAGTCCAAATCTAGAAGCACACAGAGGAAACAAACTTTATCAGCAGAGATTAAATCTCCATATGTATCAGGAGTCATCACAAAAATCTGTGTTGGAGCCTAAAGTCAATAAACACTAGAGAGAGTTCTACCTTTGCTTCCATAAACAACATCAGCTATTTGCTGCTCGCCAAACGACTCTACATTAGTCTAAAAGCATTAAGTCAGAGTATCATGTGAGTGAAACCTGTAGAGTTCTTCCTCTTGCGACGGTAGCTACCCAGAATGGCGCGGGGTGAAGTGGCCAGACTCTGCAGGGTGGGTGAAGGCAAAACCTCTTCAGGCCGAAACTCTGGCAGCTCGGCAAAGCGCTCCTCAAAATACACTTCTGACAGCACCCTGCCAGACCAACACGCACACACACACACACAAAATATACAGTATATATACACCGTCCATAAATCATTTCTGCAACCTTGCACACAAGATTCACAAAGTTGTTAACTCACTTGTCCACCGAGTCAAAGGTCTTCTTAAGTGGTGGTGGGCGGGCTTTGACTTTTTTGGGTGTAGGACCATCTTTGTCAGTCTGTGGGGGTGGCAGGCTGGGTTCCGTGGCTGATGGAGGGGGGAGAGGGGAGGAGGGGAGGGACTCTCTCCATCCAGTCTGCACAGAAAGTTCAATTTAAGTTTTTTTTATACAAAGTCACAAATTATGTTGCGTGTCGACAACAACTGGGCAGTTTCGCCTCATTATGTTAGAGCTGAAAGTCAGTATGTGATGTTCCTCTCACCTCTTTGGTGCTTGTGCTTTCTCGGTGTCGTGTGTCAGAGGAGTCTGGAACACTGGAGCCCTCCAGGGTTCTGTCAGAGGACGGAGGCTCCTCAGCAGGATGTGTTGATGGAGACCCTGTCTGCCCCGCCAGCTCAGGATCAAAGGAGAAGCGGCTAGTGGCTGCAGCTTCTCTCTCCCTTTCTCTCTCCCTCTCCTTTTCCCTTTCTCTCTCTTTACCTCGGCCTCCTCCTTCATAGCTGCCTACGGGGATGTTCGCCACTGTTGCCTTCACCTTCTGAGGGGTCCTGACTGGATGCTGGGTTAGTTTGGGTGTACCTGGTGTACTGCCTGCAAAATACAAAGATGAAGACAAGTTCAAATATAATATTGTTAAATGAATTCCCTACAAATCAAATCAAGTGTTGTAAAAACAATACATGCAGCCCACCAGGCGTTTGGATCTGAAGTGGAGGACTGCAGGGCCTTATGGACACAGCTGAGCCACCGGGAGGAGCCACTGAGCTGCTATTGGTGGAGGCCTGCCTCTCCAGAGGTCTGTCCGAATGTGTCAGCAGTTCTGTCTGCCTCTCAGCCTGTCTGTCAGTTTGTCGATCTGCAGGTCTGTCCGGAGGCAGGTGCCTGTCTGCCTGTCTGTCCAGATGGGGCTGCGGATGTGGGTTCATGATTGTAGTGGGGGTTGCTGTGTATTTGGACAGGATGTGAGAGGAAGTGCTGGAAGGGCTGGAGACGGAGTAGACCACACTGGGGGGTACTGCTGTCATGGAGACCACACCTGTTGCCATGGTGACGCTAGGTGAAGGAGGGTAGATGGCGGTGACTATCTGGCCCCCGGAGGCTGAGGCAGGGGCTGAGATGGAAGGCTGTGGAGACTGAGCTGTGGCTAGGAGCGGTGGCTGACCTGGATGAAGGAAACAGGAGACCCAAGAGGCCAAATGTTCTTTTTATTTTCAGTACAGTGATAATCTATAACATTTTCACATCAATAAATGTCCATATTGCTTCTTTATTGCAGATTAATATAACAAATCAGGGATTCAGTCCTCCTTGGTCCAGATTTGACGAATTTGTGAGTGTGCTTTTACACATGGTGAGGTATTTAATTAGTCCTACACCACATCAACAACTGACCACCAAAGATTTTGAGAGAAAAATTTGGATGTTGTAGTTCAGGTGTCAGCACTTAAACAAGCAAGTTAAAGTATGGGCCAGTTGTTTGAGCATTCATCATTGGACGGCAAATGTTTTACAGGCGCAATGGAAACACTCATTTGTTTGTTTATTCATTTTATTTCATGTAAGAATTAATTTTAGGTATTTAACCTTTTTAGAATTGTATCTGAGGGCAGATTTTTGGAGTTAAAGCAGCCTTCGTTAATACTCATTTGGCAAAAAAGTTACTCATTTATTCAAATATATGTTCTGTGTTGCACTACGAGACTGGAGATGTAATTGATAGTTTATCCACCCATGATAAACACTGGCCCACTTTGATTATGGTTGAATGAAAGTTGTTAACACAAATCTGTTTTGGTCAAACAGGCCAACGTCGTGGTATAGGTTTGAATTTATAGGGTACAGTACTGAGTGTGTACAGTATATACAGTAGCGTTTCACATGGAAGAAAGTGACTGCATGCACACTGAATAATGTTTGTGTGTGCTGTTGATAGACACTATTCTCCCACAATGCAGGAAATAGAAAAGCTGCTCACAGCTGGAAAACAAATTAAAATAAATTGCAGATGTTGGTGAAAGATCTTGGAAGATTTAGTATTAAACAATTTGATGTCTATTTGTGATGTTTAATGGCAGTGGCGTTCCAAAAGTCACAGTTTGATTGACGCCCCAGATATTTTTTAAAGTCCTGCTGGTATAAAATGGTAAAGTATGTACTATGACGATTAGTTTGCAGTATATACACACTGTATAAATTCAGGATGCAGTATGGATAGTACGAACTTTCTTTTGGACACTGCTATGGTATCTGTGGTTTGGATGCCTGTCTTCCTGTTGGCGCAGTATTGGATGTTATTAGGTTATATTTATTGAGCTTTAAATGAGCCTTGAATTTACATTGTTGTCCACAGTAGAGAATAAAAAGAACACGTAAAAGTTTTAATATAAGCTATGAAATGGAAAACTTTAACATTTGTCTGAGGGGCCTACCGCAACATTTTCCTACTGCTGTTGTAGTTCATATAGCTCATTTCACACATTACTTATAAAGAACAGAACCAATGAGCTCTCCACAACACTGACCCGCAATCAGTGGCTGAACTAGCGTCTGTCCAGGTGGTGCGATGGCTGTGAACCCAAGTGTTGCCAGGGGCGATGGAACATATGCAGATCCAGTCACCGGCAGGGCTTGCTGGGTGGTGGAAGCACCTGTTGTCGTGGAGACCAGAGGCAGACTGGATGGGACCCCTGGAGTGGACTGGACATAGGTGATCCTGGACGAGGGGGTACAGAAAAAGGAAGAGGGGATTAGAGGAGAGAAATACGAGGAATAAAAATGAAGACGGCACAGGAGAGTGAAGACGAAAATGTCAAGAAAGGTGACAGAAGATGTTATGGTACAATAATGAGCCAGAGGAGGAAAAAAAAGAACAGAGACATGATTGCAAGGAAAGAGGAAGACAAAAAAATAAGTGCTGCAGTGAGGGTCACTGGGTGAGTGTACATCACAGCGAGCAGCACTCGATGACTAGTGCTATATGTGTGGTGTGTGTGTGTGTGTGTGTGTGTGTGTGTGTGTGTGTGTGTGTGTGAGGAGCTGAGAGGTAGTGTGGGGGTGGCAGAGGCAACTTGGGCCACCAGCAGCATGACTAACACATCCAGAATAGAGCTGCACTGCTACAGTTGCACCCCTGCTGGAGTTTTTGTTTCTCGTATTGTCTGCTCGCTATTCTTTGAGAAATCTAGACATCCCTGCCATAACAAACAATTCAACTTCTTTATATAAAGTATAATTTATCAAGTACTATAATGTAACTGTAGTTAATTCAATCCATAAACTACAAGAGATTAGAAAAAGATGTAAAGTAACTTAAAGAACACCTGTTCAACAGTAATAAGGAAAGGCTTCATTAGATGCTTATCTGTGTTTATATAGAGCTTTTTATCCCACCAATAACCACAATAACATTGTTGAATACACCTTTGATCATCTGTCCAATGGTTGAAAATTGTCATGTTTTCTCATTTTGATTGCTTTCTATTTTTGGGGTAAGTACACAATTTCTGTGCAATGGTCACCCAATTTCCAAGTCCAAGATTATTCCAAGGGAATTATCTTTGGTTAAGTGATGTTTACTTGTTTTATGGAGGGTTTTTTAGGGTTTTTTTCAGAATCACTGCAAGTCCCATTAATGGATGGGAGCTTGCTGTCTCCCATTTAATAACTGCAAAAGTAGTATATTCTGAAAAAAGAAAGCACAGCACTAAACCAATAATGGTTAAAGCTGGTCCATATTTTCAAGTGTTTGCCCATGTGTTGGAACTCCTTCTTTAAAATATTTATTCTAAGCATGTACACAGGACATGCAAACAGCACGCCTCATCCACATTTTTCTATGTAAATCCTTTCAAGGAATAATGGAGCCACTACTGAGATTAACAGTAGCCCAGGGTAAGTGAGGCCAGGCATGTTCATAAATGGGTGCCCGTTTGTCAGAGCTGAGTCAAGCTTTACTGGCACATAATTTGTTTATAGCCCCTTTTAGACATTTGATCTGTAACACTGTTGGGTTCATTTATTTGTTAAAGAAATAGCTTTTGGGCTTTCAAACATAGATCTCTCCATAATAGAGCGTTACAAGTCGAGTGTTACGGAAAGAGATACAGCGCTTTAATAGACAGAATAACGCACATAAATAACACATGCCGACAGCACCCACCCTGTTCTAGTTAGGTTTGTAGAAAGGAAAATAAATAACATATTTAAAGCAGCCATATTATGCTCATTTTCAGGTTCATAATTGTATTTTAAGGTTGTACCAGAATAGGTTTACATGGTTTAATTTTCAAAAAACACCATATTTGTGTTGTACTGCAGTGCTCTCTCTCACTGCTGCAGATCCTCTTTTCAGCTGGTCTCTGTTTTAGCTACAGAGTGAGACCTCTTTTCTTCTTCTTCTTCTGTACTATCTTTGATTGCACTGCACATGCCCAGTAGCTCAGATGTAGATCATGTCAGCTAGCTAGCTCCATAGACAGTAAAAGAAAGGCTGTTTCTCCAACTTCGGTCAGTTACAAGGCAGGATTAGCTGGGAGACTTCTAAATGAGGGCGCACATGTAAGTAGTTCTTTTGTAGATTATGGTGAACTTGTGTGTGTTGTAGCAGTGCTTTGCTATTGAGAACGAGGTAGCATGCTAGCGTTAGCATGCTAACGTTAGCCATAGCGTTAGCATGCTAACGCTACGAGCTAATGGTTGCGGTTAGCCTGCTCGTTTCGGCTTGTGACGTCACAAGCCGTGCTGATTTTGAACAGCTCACCCAGAGATTGAAGGCAGGACACATTCAGAAACCGTATCTCACTCTAAACAGCATGCGTGGATTTTTTTCAAAGTTTGTATGTGTGTGGAAGCACCAGAGACACAACATAACACCCCAAATCCCAGAAAAAGTGATTTTTTCATAATATGGGCACTTTAAGTTAAGTTTGGGCTCTCATCTAATTTCTCATTTTGCTCATAACTTGTAGGTAAAGCTGTTTAGGGCAAACAGGCTGGTAATCTGACCAATAGGATTTTCTGAGACACATTTTTTTGCTTTGTTGTCTTGCAATGGAATAGAAAATAACTTCTCAGTGAAAAAAAATGATTACCTGAAATGAGAAGAGAACCTCTCTTCCGATCTTAAAATTGGCTTGTGTACAGTATTTTGTTCATTAAAGGGTATATTAAACAGATTTAATTTACTTGCGCATTAGAAATGATAATTGGGCTGATGCTTAAAATTGATTACACAGCTATCTTAAGGTAGCAGCAAGACAAGCGTTTAGATCATAACATTTTGTGTTCTGATAAACTCTAAATACTTATGCAAACATGATAGCCACATGCTTAAGTGATACATTTACAAGGTGAAGTGCATGTCTGAAAGAGCCTTTATATAGACTTCTTTCAGTGCCAGGTGGGTGGATTTAGTATGAAAATAAAAAGGGTGCTCGGCAGGCAATTACAGAAAAGCATTTCACAGTCAGTTTAGAATAACTGTTGGGGCTGAAAACTAATATGCACTCTTTGTTTCGTTTATTCTGGTGCACCTAAGTGGTGACGTTTACCACTTTAGTACAAACTATAAGCCTACAGTTATTGAAACAGTTTTGTTTGACATAGTATTCCTGTTATGGTATGTGTATATAGCTTGCCCTGGTGTAGAACGAAAAGCACAAAAGTGTGTGGTGTTGTAGTTTCAAGAGGTATAGGATCCATATTCATTCTTTCATCGTAGTTTGTTATTTTATACCTGGTAGGAGCTGGTGGCAGGAGTACAGCCTGGGAGGGGGCTGATCCTGGAGCCACAACAGCAGCTGTGCCAACTGTTACAGGGAAGGGGCTGGCAGGGTGGACTGCTCCACCTTGAGGCAGCTGGGACTGGACCACAGGCATGGGAGCTATCTGGATGATCTGGCATGCAAAGAGAAAGTCATAAAGTAAGGAATATGATAAATACAAATGTGTAAATGGGGGGCAATGCATGTGGTGAGCTTATGATTTGTTACTGAAAAAAATTGACACAATTTATAAAGTTCTCATTTCAGTGTCTCCAGTGAAGTGCTTACTGACCTTGCTTCCTGTCTGAGCACCGTTCTGGACCGGAAGAGGTGGGGCCACAATGGGAAACTGCTGGGCAGGGGCTGGTGCTGTCCGTACTGTTGCCATGGGAACAAGCATTTTGCCCTGGAGCACTGGAGACTGTGTTTGCACTGAGGCACAGAAAAAGAAAGGGAGAACGGGCATTGTATTAGGAGTAACCAATGAATAATATGCTATATGCACCTTGCCATGACTCAATTACTGAGACGACTGCAGTTTTAAAACTCACCTCTAGTTCCCGGGCTAACCACACCCACTGCTGAGCTGGACGTATATCCTGTCAGTGAACTTGTCCCCTGCTGCTTTCCATTGGCCAGGGACATGTGTGTGGGTGGAGCTGTGGGCAAGTTGAAGATACTGGTTGGCTGGCTGAGCTGCTGAGGTGGACTCTTGGGGTTAGCTGGTAGGGTGGGCAGGATGTACTGAACTTGTGTGATGGCCTTACCCCCAGGGGATGCTAGGGAAGAGGCAGGAAGGAACTGGGGATGAAGCAGGGACAGAGGCAGGGGCCCGTTGGTTTGGCTATGCGGTACTGAAACAGCGGAGGAGGAAAAGGCCTGCTGCTGGCAGGGCTGAGGGTGGTGGGAAGGGGTGATGAGCTGTACAGCAGGTTGAGCAGACAGAGTTCCTCCTAACACCAAATTAGTCACTACACCACCAGGGCCCAGGCCTGCACCTAAAGGATTAGGTGATGATGAAGAGTAGTACCCACCACCTGGGGCTTGGACCCCGCTTCCTGATCCTGAGCCAATCAGAAATTGTGGCTGCTGATGGGGAGTCAAGGACTTCCTCTCTGGCGGATGCGGGCTAGTTGATGTGCCTCCATCTCTGGGTTTGCTGGCGATGGGGAGCGGTGTGCTGATAACAGGACGCATTACATTGGTCACCACTGTAGATGCCACCCTTACAGTGCCAATGCCCAGGAGTGGGTTCCCCCCCAGTGAACCTACTGATGAGGAAGGATGCCCTCCAGCTGGAGAAGTGGAGATGACTGAATGGCCAGAAGTGAGGGAGAGAGATGTGGCTTGCACTCCTCCTCCCCCCTCTCCCCCAAATGTGTCCTTACCCTCTCCCTCTCCTCTATCCTTCCTCCTGTGATCTGAAAACCCTCCCCCTCCTGATCTCCCCTCATCATAACGCTTGCTGCTGGGGTAAGAGGACAGTGAGACACTCCTACCATGAGGGGTATGGTGTGAGGAAGATGATAATGCAGAGGAGCAAATGACTGGAGCAAAAACTCTCTGAAAAGAAAGATAGACAATTATCTTGAGGTAACATGGATATAATTGAGGGCAAATACTTTAAAATGACAAGATGCACTGAAAATATCAGTAACAGGAGAAAAATTATTGTTCAAGACGGTTACCTTCCGATCACCTTCGTCTCCAGAACCGTTCTCACTATCGCTGTCAGTCACCCGCTCCTTACACTTGAGGTCTATGGAACTGCTAGGATAAGGGTCCTCTGTGGAAAAGAAAAAATACACTACAGCTACACTACACACATCCTTGCAATTTATAATCCAATCAAGTGTGCTTAGTGTCTGAGTCAGCTCTCAATACCATTCGATCTTTAAAATAAAAACATGGAAGTGGTCAAAAACTGGACACAATTTAGCAACATCATGAGCTATATATAATATTATTGTACCATTGAATAACAAATCTACATGCAGTTGCCGGAAATGTACTAAGTGGGTCAGTAACACAGGAAGCAGTGTACTAACACTTAAATAAATCTAATCTAACATTCGGTTTTATGAGCAAAGTAGGTCTGATTTCTCACCAATGACATCGTCATCTCCCTCCTCCTCACAGATGACCATGCGCTCCTCGTCACTGGTCATGTCCTCACTGACCCCCCTTTGGGACTGTGACAGGGGTGGGGCATGACTCGAAAACTGACTGCCACTGTCCACACACATCTGGGAGAAAAAAAAGTAAGTGACCGTGAAGCAGAGATGGTTTTAAAACAAGTGATTTCTTCTTAGTGTTTAATAATTAGTATATTCCAGATGTGTCAATGAGTCTTCTGTGTATTTTATGTGCAAAGATGCTCTTTTATCATAGAAAAATCCTGCCACAATTGCCACACTGTTAAAAAGCAATTCTGTCAGAAAAAAATATTTCTGTTAAAGTCACTCAATTGGAAAAGAAACTAGCTTTATTCAAGTCATGTTTACAAAAACAGCAGTAGAACATTGTTTATGGCTCATACAGTGATAATGGTCTCCAATTTTTATATATATATATATATATATATGCAAAGTTGCATATTACGAAATCAACTTTTCAGGTCTATGAGCTGTGCTCCTCTCTTACCTGGGCCAGTTCTGCCAGGGCCTGTGTATTGCCTCTATCACTCCGCTCCAGGCTGTGCATGGCACTTTGAGAGAAGGCTCTGGGACGGGTAAGCTGGCCCACATGACCTTTTCCTGTGCTCCTTTCAGATACGCCCACCAGTCCTGGACCAACCCCCTTCAGCTCAACAGAATGTGGCTCTATCAGGGGGCAAAAAGAAGACTGTTAGAAGACTGAAAAGTATAAGAATACTGTTAACAACATGCTAGGAAGATATGCATGTGTATGTTTTATATTCTGAGTGCTGAGTGAAACCAACCTGTGGACTCAGACATGCTCCTCTCTCTGATGTCTTTGCCCCCTGGGACCCCACGGCCCTCAGAGCTGGACTTCTTCCTGTCTTTGTTGCACCACTTCCAGTCTGGGTGGGCCTTAAAGTGGGCCTCTTTTACCTGGGAACAGGAGAAGGGACAAGAAGGAGGGAGTTAGTGAAAAACAAAACAAAAATATAGTTTATGTACTATAGGTTAGCACAGAAGCATTATTGTATAATCTTAAAGTTTGTGTGTTTTTTGTCTGTAAATGCATCAGTGTACCTGGAAAGCCAAATCATGGTACTTTTGTTTCTCCTTAGGTCCCAGAGCATACCACCACTCTCCAAGAATCTTGCTGACTGTCCTGTTGTCCTGGTTTGGGTGCCGCTGGTGCACCAATGCGCGATGACGCTTACTAAAAATCATAAATGCATTCATTGGTCGCCGGATGTGGTCCTTCTCCCTCTGAAAGAGTGAGCAAGAAAGATAGAGCGATATTACATATTTCCGTAAAAAGAACATTGAGAATTTTGATATTGACAATGGGAGCAGTGAAAAGACTACCTTTCCAGGGCTGCTCTTATCTCCATCTTTGGGCAGTGCGCTGAGGGACTGAGTGCGTCTCTTTACTGGTGATGTAGAGAGGGGCTGCTCTGGTACAACTCCTGGGAGGAAGCTGAAAGGAGACAAAAACCACCCTCCGTTTGTAATCTTTATTAGATATTTTCATTGGGGACAATACACACATGCAGGCTTACACTTAATACTTACTTACTCTTTAATATTTAAAACTGGGAAATGTTCTACTTTGTAACTAGTATTATTTATCTTAAAACTGTAAGTCTATCAGATGTAGACGCAGAGCACAAGTAGTTCATCTAACATGAGATACATCAGCAGATTCAGCAGATAGCTCAACCATTTCAATGGCTGACAGCCTGGCCACTGCCTTTCATATAGTGATAGAGCCCAGAGATGGAATGCTTTTGTTCCCATCTGCTTTGTTCTGGTATTGAGCTCTTCTACCCAAATTAGCACGAGGATACAGAAAATATCACACTCCCATACTGTATGTGTGGGTACACAGTACCACTGAGAAAATTACTGTGAAGGCTGACTCTGACAAATACGTAACCACTTTTACATACAGACACTGATAGGAGTATATGTGCAGTGTTTATCTGTATGTGTTCATGTAACCTTAAAGCTTTGCACATAAAATCCCTATTTAAAAAAACCTGCACTTACGGGTCATCCACGTCACTCTCTGTCTCGCTGTCAGGCCTCTCCCTCTCTGCATCTCCTTTCTCCTTCTCTGGAGGCGGCTCATCAGAAGAGGGGGGAGGCCGGGAAGGAGGACCTCTCTCTACAATGGGAGGTGCCTCTGCAGGCTCCTGTGACTGCGCTGCAACCCCCTGACACTCTGAGGAAGAATAAAAAGATACAAACTTGTTCAGGGCAAAGTAAACAATATATGGGATTACAACCTATTAAAACCCAAGGAAAATTACATGAAACTGGTGATAACACATGTTCTACAGTCATTAGGTCAAAAAAATAAATGTATTCAGTAGTACCTGTCTTCAGACTGGCTGCTTGGGGATGGTTGACAGGGTGCTGGCCCTCTCCTGGCTGAGAAGAAGCATCTGATTGGGTGGGTGCCAGGAAAGGGACTAATGAATGCCACGGGAAGACTGGAACTGACCGGGGCTCTACATTGGTCCATACTGCAGAGGAAAACAGCATTGTTCATTACAACCAACACCATCTGATGTCCAGAGCTTTATAAAATGCTTCCCTCCTCAGAAATCAACTTTCAAAAGAATCAGGCCTTCTTACAATTCAATTAAATTTTATTTATAGTATCAAATTATAACAAGAGTTATCTTGAGACACTTTACAGATAGAGTAGGTCTAGACCACACTCTATAATTTATAAAGCCCCAACAATTCAAGTAGTTCCCCCAAGAGCAAGCATTCAGTGAGACAGTGACATTAAGATTTACATGCTGTGGGCCCGCAGTGTAACACTCCCACTAGAGATGCATTACTACTCCAATCACACTCATGTGTTTGCAATGAGACACAAACCACAAATAAATGCACTAAAGTCAGGGTACGACTAAAGCTCACTGCTTTGACAGCAGCTCCTTTGGATGCACAGCACTACTGGCTTTCATTTTAGCCATCTAGTAAGCGACCGGTTAGTATCTGGGATACTAGGTGAATGCAATTAACTACCTGGCAGAATACAACAATAGCAGTACTTTGAGAAGTACCGAGAATATCAGTACTGCCACAGTAGCCCACCTCCAGCCACTTAACTGGTTAAATCACTCCAACAACAGCAGATGTACAAAAGGACTCTCTGTTCTAAATAACAGGCTGGATGGATAACAAGCTGGTACACTCTGAACTCCCATAAATAAGCAAGAGACTGTATGAGGACTGTAAAATATTATCGTTATTTCCATCTTTGGAAAAAAAAAAATCTTTTATTGAGGATGATTCGCCCAAAAAGTTTAAAAGGAACAAAATCTGACTGTATCTGTCGTCTTCTAAAATAGGTTCTGTTCGATATTAATAATTAACACTTTTGTTGCATTATGCTACAAGTAAACAATAATGAAATGTTGCTGTATGGAACAGATCTGGCATAAAGGATACTGTATTCCCATATAAACAGTAAGGTAAGTGACATGGACTAACCAAACATGCTTAATCCTTGGCGGAGATACTGAGGATTCTCTGATGAGAACATTGTTGAATGAAATCCTTGATGTTTCTCGCAGCAAAAATAATACGTTCTTTTAAAATCACTCTTCTACAACACACAGAAATCCAGGTAAAGAAACATCTTAAATCCAAAAATCTCGAGCTGATATTGCTGGGAAGCTCACAGATGACGACAGGTGCTCAAAGGTGTCTGTATCCGTTTCATCCCTACAGGTTGCGGTCATCACTCACAACAATTACTGCATCGTCAACCTGCATCAAGGGGATTTTAAGATTTGGCCTGGAGAGGGATACCGTTTTAGTTCCAATGCGAGTAAAAATGAAATATGTCTGTCAAGTAGAGTCCATCTCTCCGTATCGCATAATGCCGCAATCTAATAACGCACATGTAACACTTAAACATCAGTGGACAAAATGTACTATACACGATACAATACTTAAGTTACATTTGTAAGAATGCAACAGTGTATTGACGATCCACTGAAACGTGTGATCGAAGGCAAGGTTCCTCCTCCCTTTGGTCTAATTACCTCCGATGCCCTCTCTCCCTGTTTGTTTACATTACTCCAGCAGCTTGGTCTTGAAGGGGTTATCAAGGCCTCTAGCCCATCCACGGCCTGGATTTTAACATCCGCCCGGAAACTACGCAGTCTTTCTGGGCCATGTCAAGCCTTGCTCTGCGCTACAATACAGCTGCATACAGATGGGCTTGGCAGCTATTAAGAAGCACAGTCCCCGACTGAAACCGCTAAAGGGCTGCTTGTAAGAGGGTTTTGTATCGATCAGGCAAAGCAACACTTTAACAAGCAAATTGGGGCGAGCAAAGCTAAGGTGATTAGTCTAACTTGGAAGAGCTGCGAAAGAGACTGCTTGTTGTCCAAGTGTCCATTGTTTACTTACACACCTTCAATACTTTCTGATTGATATAATAAACCAACAGAGACGCCAATTTAGCTGCCTCTCGTAACAACCGGAGCCTCAAGTGCACCGCTCCAAATTGGACCAACCTCTCGGGAACGCCCCTGGTCGTGCACACGCCGCACAGACAGAGGCAAAAGAAACGCAATTGTTCTCATGTCTCAACTACGAATGCGTATTAACAGGTACTGGCTGTCAAAATAATCCAGCGAGCACTGTTTGACAAGTGCATTACACCAAATACTAAACTAACTTGTTTTTCCTATAACCTGCTCTCAGAATTGTACTAGGCACCTGTTTTAACCTGACAGTTCAGTTAACACCTGCCAATATCCGAAATCGCCTATAAAAGGACAGCGACCAACTTCGGTTTATCCTTGTTTACTGGGCATTAGCAGATGTCGTTGACTGTAAATCTGGTGCATTCATCCATCACCCAGTGCTTACAAGCCCACTATCCATCAGTTTGATTATCAAGAAAGCTACCAAACACTATCGTCTCTACTCCAAGCTCTTAACTGGTCTCTTTATAGTCTCTAATCGACCAGCCCATATCCTACCTGGCCAATCTGGCCACAGACCTGACGTTAGCTAGCAACTGATGAGTCTACAACACAGCGATAAAAGCGACCACGGTGAGGACTCCTGACTCCAGTCGGCGAGGACAAAAATGGGGATGAATCGCAGTTATTTTCCTCCACAAAGCAGCAAACGAGTGGCTGGTAGAAGATGCCCGAATACTGGACCTGAACCCGACGGGGGGGCTTTACAAAAAACGATACAGCAACGTTAGGTTAAAGCCTTTGGTGAGATTCGTCCGTCTGCAGCAGGTTAGCTAGCCACTTCGTAGGGACGACATCGGTGCGCACACCGTTCAGTTCAGT
Source organism: Sander lucioperca (assembly GCF_008315115.2). NCBI lineage: Eukaryota > Metazoa > Chordata > Actinopteri > Perciformes > Percidae > Sander > Sander lucioperca. The sequence goes on along the minus strand of NC_050182.1, from coordinate 2,692,298 downwards.
TAATACTTGATGTCACGAGTGTTGTTTTGGTCCAGAAAAGTCCTTGTATATCATCTCCACAGCTCCCAGCCCGAGTTTACTCCCTTATTTTTGTCTCGTTTCCCTCCCTCTCTCTTTCTTTCTCTCTCTCTCTCTCTCTCTCTCTCTCTCTCTCGCGCAAACCTTGGTCCTTTCTTTCTTTCCCTCCCTCTTCCTCTTGTTGTAAGCTAGGCTGCTTGTCCCCCCCTGCACTCGCCCCCTCCTCTTCCCGTCCTGTCAACCTCGCCCAGCCTTGTCCCGCCCTCCTCAGCGTATTACAATTGTTTATTGGCCAATGCAGCCACCTGTCATCTGCCCGCCGCGAACCCTGATTGGTCGGAGTGTGCACTGGAATGCCAGTCATATGCAAATTTCACTCGGCTTTATGACCAACTGCTCCTCTAGCCACATTAACTGCACTTATCTTAAATATACAGCAATACATAAATAAACATCATATAGTTGTATTGTGTCTATATAGAAACACAAGCTGGCGTTCAAGTGATTGATCAAAAATGTGTATTTTTATGTTTCTTTCAGTAAGCCCACCCCACGGTCATGTCATTGGTGCAGATGGAGTCGTAGTAAACCTTGACTGATGCGTGAAACCACCAATCAAAAGACGACACTCAAGATGTAGGCCAACCAATGGTCTAACAGAAGTTAGACAAGATCCCTCCCTCTTACAATGCTTCAAAACCCATATAGACCATCCGTTGCAGGAAGGCGCTAGTGAGCTGTCTACTTTCCACGCTGCTTTTGGTCTTTTTATGCAATCTGCACGGGGGTGGATGTTGATGAGGGCTCTGGGGGGCTCAAGATGACCATGCAAATCCACGCCCATTACACCTATATGAGTATGCAGGGTCATTCGGTGCGCTATTTGTTTTTTCTAAAGTGTTCCATGTAAACATAAATGCTGACTGATGTATTATAAATCAGCAATATTCACTTTTGAGATGGATTATAAACCCTTTCTCTGGTAATGCTACTTTGCTTTTAGGAATGTAGCTAACAGTGGAGAGGCAAGTGATTATTAGTAATTTTTCACCATAAAAAGCCCTTTTAAATCCCCAAACATTTTTTCCATCTCTCCATGCAAATGTGCCTCCTCCAGACAGAATTTCAAATGTTCTGATGCAACAATCAACGGGACAGAGGGAGAAAGAAAGAGAAGAAGAGAATTGAAAACAGGAGAGTAGGGGTGGTTAGATAGAGAGAGAAAATGGGTGGAGAGGACCAGAGGGTAAAAATAGACTGGAGTCATTTTCAGCAGAAGAGGCAGGGAGGGAGACATGGAGGAGGAGGGTGGGTGGGTGAAGAGAAAACAACTTGTGAAAACAGAACTTCTCTTAAAAGGAGGAAGGGCGTGGGGGGCCAGAGATGGGAGAGGCAAAGGGAGACAAAGGGAAATCATTTAAAGATACCTATATTATTTAGATATAACACAGCTATGGCAGAAAGGAAGAAGACTTGTATGCATGATATAGTTTTCCGTCATGCTGTATGAGTCAAGAAGCCATGCTTAGCTCATCTATCCATAAGATAAATTAAAAACTGGGAGGAACTTAATTACCACTACCAGTCAGACAGCCCATCAGGAGCTCAGTAACTGACCAATAAGTTTGTGAGAGCCACTTGAAGCTGCATTCCTCAGTAGTAAAAAAGTTAACCCTCTCAGTCCTGGGTTTTACTTCTCCAATAAAAAAAAACCCCACTGAGAAATCTAAACTTGGATCTGTGCCACTGTACATGACAAGATAAATAATATTCTAACATCTTAAACAAAAAGGAGCATATTTGCAGTGTACCTAGGCTCCTTCTGCTGTATCTTGTCAGGCCATTAGCATCAGTAAAGCATCTTGTGTCATGTAAAAATATGGGGAGCCTTTCTGTACTTCTTTTAAGACTGGGTTTTCCAGACAGGGCTAAACTAATAGGCATTAGAAGAGACACACAGATACAGAGAATAAGAGATTAAGGCTTATCAACTGCACCAAGCTTTTAACAAGTCAACCCAGTGAACACAATGTGCTAAGCAGAGGGGAGTTGGACAGCTTGACTGTGTAAGTGAAAGGAAAAAAAGAGGGTGAAAGAGGGCACGGTGGAGATGAGGGATTACTGTGGCTGCTGAGTGGTTACAACCCTGGGCAAACATTACAAACCCTTGTTAATGAACTTCATCTGACCAATTATTCAGAGCAGAGTTATCAGGTTTTTCCTTTAGCCTGGTTTGAATACACATACAGTCTACAAAATACTGCAAAAACATTTGTGTAAAAGTCACACTTTTGTCACTTTAGAGAACAGCTATTTAAGCACAAAAATATGTAAATTAAGAAAATCTGTTGACTGCATGCATGTAAAGCGGCACAGAGAAGGTGAGGTAGACGTGAGATGAGAGAGAATTCAAGGACTTAGTCATATATAAAAGAGATAAGCGGTGAAGACCGACAAGAGTAAGCGAGAAGGCGTGAAAAAAACAGTAGAAGAGAAATTCCCCCTCAGCTGAGCTTTACTATCTCTGCCTGCTGCCATGCTGGCAGTGCAATATCTGTGTAGGTGTTCAGCGGCTTTCATTGGCTGTCTCCTCTTACAGACATCATGCTTTTAATGTGCGTATGTATGCATGTCTCTACCTCCCAATTACATTTGTCAAACGCCACGTGACCTCTCACAAGAAACTTTTCCTCCTCCTCTTTACCTACGCTGGCACAGTGCAAGCAGAGCACTGCCTTTGCTCACCCTCCCATCCCAGCTCTCTCATCCCTTAATTCATCTTCCACCCCTGTGCTCTGTCTCTCTCCCTCCCACAACCCACCATTTTGCTCCGTCCAATTATAACTCAATCCACCAGTCCTTTGCAGTTACCATGGCAACAGCTATGTTGGGCACAGGACCCTGTGTCGCTCGTGGTCACCAATCTGCCACTGACCATCACCATCTTTTGCATCAAAATAAAGTTAACCAATTATTTTTTTACATGGCTTATGGACACCCAGAGGAATGGCTTTGTCGGACGCAAACTGGAGATTACTTTTAGGACACTGGACTCGAGCATGGCTTAGTTCTAGCTTCAGTTAAAGTCTAAAAAAAACTGAATTCTACTCCTTATTTTGTTCAATGTTGCAAAGATAAGACTGTACTGCTGAGCATTGAGAAGAATACAACGATAATTACTGGGAATTGAATAGGCTCATCACCCACAAAACACACTTTCCACTCTGTGGCTACACATGCAGATTCACTGCGCCTCTCTTCCCAACAGTGAATTAGCATTGGGGAAAATACATGTCAGGCAAACTTTAGACCAGTGTTTGACAACCCAGATCCCTCCATACACTGTGTGAATGAACTTGTAATGTATGTGTTTGGCCATCTGGGGGCACTACTAGCCTGCAGATAAATGGCCAACAGACGGGCAGCAGCAAAAAACCAGTGCAGTCTGTGGAGCTAGAGATGCAAGGAGAGGAGAGGAGAGTGGGATGAAGGAGCGAAAAGACATTCCTGAGCTAAATAAAAAAATCTTCTCATTCCAAACTTTAGGATGTGAGGAACACATGAAAACGGTGATCTCCTGAGAACAATGAATGTGGGTTCAACTGAGATCCTGAAGAAGCAAATCTGAATATCAGTCTTACTTTACTTGCATGCAGTAAATGTCTTGTAGCCACCTCAGACTTAGGAGTCCCACTGCATCAATGCATTTTGAGAATCTCCCCAAAGTATGCTTTGTCCAATAGGAAAAAGGATTATCGTTGCACATGACTTTTGTGGTAAGTTTTGAGGGCTTCATATGTGCTTTGGTGCCAGTCTAGATGGCTGTGTGATCCAGATGTGGTTGTTGCCATGGCCAGGGAGGATATGCAGGGCTTTAAGAGTTACGTAAAGCAGAGGCGGGAGGGAGTGGGGATGTTATTCCCGGGTATCCGTATCCGGGTAGACCAGAATGAAGAGAGCAAAGTGAAGAGGAGGGGAAGCGAAAACACTGCAATGCGATGGAGCAAAGGGTTAAAACAAATTGTATGTAAAAGTGTCATAATCTTTTAGAAAAAATAAATAAAATGAGACCGAGGAAAGCGAGGGGGCAGAGAAAAATATGTACCCAAGTCTAAAATAACAGCACGAAAAAGTGTATTTATGTCTACGTAAGTGTGACATGTTTTCTCAGTATTTCACAAACTGCATGTGCATGTGTGAGCAACACAGAGATAGAGAATTATGCACACTTAATAATATACTATGGTTATATTGTAATTTTACTTTCAATCATTTGTAACTGTGGGATATTGACATGAGTAATTTTGAAACAGCTCATGCAGCACAGTATGTGAGATGCCGAGTAGTATCAGTACGTGGTCATACAGAGAAAGCTGGTGTTTCTGTTAAAACATGGATTTGGATACAAGCAAACAAATACACAACACTCATTCAAGACCTTTACAGCAACAAAGTCCTCTAGGTCCTCTCTATAAAAAGGACACCATGCACACTTTCCTGACTGAATTCAGAGCTAGATTAATGGAAGTTGCCAGTCAAAAATGCTACAAAAGTAAAATAGTATCTAAATAAATGCTTATAATAAAGGTTGTAATTTTCCAAATAAAAGAAAACAGTAGTAGGACTGGAAATGGCTGTTGTAAATATAAATGATATTTGACCTGGAACACTTTACTCGCTGCTTAAATAATTAGTGGAAACCTTCCGATTATCCAGCTTCGTTTCTGTTGACTAAAACACCCAAAGCCGAACTAAAGAGGCGCCACATATAATGTGTTGGTGTGTCTCTCATTGGAAAGTGCCACAAGCACACGTGCCACACACACACACACACACACACACACACACACACACACACACACACACACACACACACACAGCTATTATATTTGTGAATATTCTGTGTTATGTACAGGCTACATCACTGTGATGTTTGCTTTGTTGCCATGGCAACAGACGTTTGGCGCTAACACATCATATCCGGTGCTCAATGATTGACGCTTGGTTACTCCGTCTCATACACACACACACACACACTGCATGCGACACACGTGACAATATAAAAAAATGGTCTCATCCTTCATCTTGTCGCTTACACTTTTCTGCCTGTTCCCATCATAGTTTTGATAATACAGGAAGTTACGGTAACAATTGAAAAGATGTTAAATTTACTTACGTAGCGTGTCTTAGGTGGGAAAGTACATACACAAAAAAACACATACGAGCTTTGTCTAAGAAGTGTGTGACAGTGTCAGTTGAGGAGCTGCTTGAGGAGCAGAGGATTGATGCCTTATTTCTGAATTAACAAAAACACAAAATATAAATGAATATGCAGGATTATAATGTATATCACACAGACATAGACAAGAGAGGAAGAACTCGCAGACTACTTATCTCGGTCTTGTAAAAATGTATTAATCTGATGCCTCCGTCTTACGTAGTGTTAGAACTATATTGGTTTGCTGAAATATAGTCCTTTTATTAACTGCCAGATACTTCACAGTGATTTTATTCACTCCTGATGAAATCAAAGTTCCTACCTGACCACAGGAATATACCAAACATTTAGTTTGCACATGTTATTCATTCATCTAATTGTTGTTTAATTAAAATGCCTGATGTACTGTATTTAGTTTTACCTATCCCTGAATAGGTGTAATTTGTTTTGTTTTGTTAAACAATTCCCTATGACTCCAGAAAAAATTGCCAAGATTTTTATAATATATTTTGACACAAACATAATTGAGATAATTTGGAAAACACTAAATTAACCTTTAAAAGAAAATGTACTGTTTACCTTTTGCTCATATTTCACAAGCTGTTAAAAAGACACTAACACCTACACAAACTTGCAAACACAAATATAGCACGTGTGATTGCACACACACACACACACACACACACACACACACACACACACACAGGCGTGCGGTGTTTCCTACTTTCCCCATTATTTCACACTCTCCTACGACCATATGCAAAAGATCACACACCCTTTCTAACTCTACACAAAACACCCACATGTGCTTCTTGCTTAAAGATCTTCAAAATAAAAATGCACACGCACACAGGCAAGTGTGCACACACTCACGTAAAGAGATGCGATTCATTCATTCAGCGTTCCTTTCAGCTGCAAAAAAAAAGGGGATCTGAGGAGGGACCGTACACTCAAAATGACAGCGTTCTTTTTCCTGTCAACTTCTCTGTCACACTCGTGAACGTCCACACAGTGATAAGTATACAGTACACACCAAGAGCAAAAGGCTCTGGTGAAGTGAGTTACACCAACTAATACTATATGTCCCTATATAACAAAACTGAGAAGTAGGCTCTTTTTTTCAGCTTATAATGAATAATGTTCACACACAAACACACACACACACGCGCAGTACAGCATTTTCCCACACAGAAGCTTGAGAAATAAATTCTTCACACACCCACACAATGCACTGAAACGTTCAACATATATCCCACACACACACACACACACACACACACACACACACACACACACATTTAGAATCAACCCACCTGAGTATTAGAGGCCAAGAATGCTGCCCACACCTTGTTTCACTATAGTGTTACATGAGTCACTAATAAACAAACACATGAACATACACACAGTAAGAGTCAGCGGAAATAGTTTGTAGTGAGTTAGGAGATAATAGTGGCTAGGGTCAGGGAGTCTCACACACACACACACACACACACACACACACACACACACGCGCACACACACACACACACTTAATCGGGTGGTCAGACTTTTTATTCAGACTTTTTTTTAAAGAAATAAACTGCAAGCTTTGTACAACTGTAAGGTGCTGTTAAATCCTCTTTTCCTACATCTACGTCTTTATTCATCTACGCTGTCATCCTCTTGGAGGCATTCCTCATTCTCTTTCTGATTTAATCCTCTTTTTTTTCTCTCTTTCTCCCTCTAAAAAACAAAATCAAAAACAAGTTGATGGAAACTGGCCTACATACATGTCGCACACACGTTCCAAACCTCACGTTTGCTTTAAATGTTAATGTCTTGTGTAGCACTGATTTAGAGCAGGGAACAGCTACACTCCTCCATTATTTTATTTTGCTTCAGATTCCTATCGAACTTCCCTGTTCCTTTCTATTATAAATCCATGCTGTTGCATTGTGTCTTGTCTATATAGTGTATGATTGCTACGACTCAGCCATGAAGTTTCTGTCTATAATGACTTATGAGGACTATAAGAGGGACTCTCCAATATCAACAAAGCTAATCCTGTATAACATAGAGTCCAATTCCAACAGAAAACACACAAACATCCATGCCCGTGCATACATTTTCTCTTTTGCACTTTTCTCTTTCTCTCACACAGACACATGAATACACATAAATAATTTTGCATCCAGCTAGTGTGTCCCTTTTCTATTTGTATTTAAAATCCAAAACAACAACAATTGTATTGTTACTTTGATAGTTTTATCTTTGTAACAACTGTTTGGCTCTTAAATATGATATGTGATGTAAAATAGTCCTTTTCCAAAAATCATCAGACAAACCGAGCTCCCTTTCTCCGAGTTACCGGGATGGACGGCATGGATTATTCTTAACTCACTAATAAGTGCTGACACTCAGCAGTGATTCCAACAAGCCTAGTCCTGACCTGGTGAAGGACAGGTGCCTGTATCAGGGCTTACATGGGACTCACAAGACCAGTTAAGCATTTAGTTTAGTTTTACCAGCAGACATGAGGATGGTGGACAGACGACTAGAGGAAGCCATATGGGACAACAGCATGTTGGCTATCTGGAGCTTCTTTCACTGGGCATCAGCACACACAGGTCGTGGCATGTTAATGTGTAATCGAAGCCTCTATTACACTGTAGGTGTTATCAAACAAGTTATGTTAAATAAAAAAAATAAACATTATTCAGAAAATATATAGAGAAAAACAAATAACTAAGCAAGGTCCTTGCTATTTATATTGTATTTAAAAGGAAAATGTCCTTTTAAAATGAAAGCTTGTGTGTGTGTGTGTGTGTGTGTGTGTGTGTGTGTGCAAAACAAAAAGAGAAACTCGTAAAGCTACATTTACACATAATTTGCCCCTAGTCTTCTTCCTATTTTAACACATATGCCACTTGCAGTAGCTTCAGCTGAATTCACATTAATAAACAGATTTTTCCCCCCAGTTTCTCATCTGGACGTATCTGCACTGCCACTGCATGTCTCTTTGGAGTCTCAGTTTTTGAGTACAAGAATCGTTAGTTATAATCTAATCTCTAGAATCTCTCTTGTTCAAGACCTGTTAACAGCTTCTCCTCAGTCCATTCTGAGTTGACACTGTGCATATTAGTAGTTGACACTACAGAGACACACAGCTACCAAAATATATCCTTTAAAAAGGTGTGATACATTTCTTATAATTGAATTTAGTGAATATACTCTATGGAAAGCAATTCAATTGTAAATATAAAACTAAAACATTAATTAATTACGCAGAGAAAAAAAAAAAACTAACTCCCCTACCTCTTTATGCTGCACAACTGGGGATGTTGCAGAAAATATTCCCCACGAGGCTGTTAGGGTCCAAAAACTGGGGTTCATAAAAAATAAATTTCCATCATTTTTTATTTGTATGTACAGAGCTGAAATTTGGTGTCATGTAGGAATAATTTGACTTGAATGATAATTTAAATATAAAAAAAAACAGTGTAAAGAATATATAATAAAGGAAAGTATACTGTGTGAGAATTGTGTGTAATTATTTTTCACTTTGAAATAAGGAAACTATAGCCTATAATACATTTTTTCAACACATTATCCCTAATTAATGTTCTATTCTAATCTATATTATTTTCTCATCGACAATATATATTTCAGGAGTTTTGCTTTGTTATATTCTTTTGGAACAGAGACATATTTATAATGTGATTGGAATATGTCTAAAGGTGCACAGAATACAGCATTAAATACGCTTATTCCACATATCTCCTGTTTTCTAACTGCAGCCCAATTCCCTAATTGCGACAAAAATCTCCATAGCCTCCAAAAGTTTCTCCTCGTTCCTTCAAAGTCACTGACTTTGCACACAAAATACACCCACACGTATGAAGCAATTCTCACCTGTGCCAGGACGTCCCATGATGATGTCCTTTCGTGGGACAGGGTGAAGGCTTTCAGCTGGGAGGATCAGGGGCAGCAGAGCGGTGGGAGAAGGGTGACAGGGAACTGGCTGCTGGACCTCACCCCCAAACCCTGCCCCCCTGTTCTCCTCTCGTTCCACAGAGCTGTCAGTGCTACTTGGAGCGGGAGCTGTGACTGTTGTGCTGACGGTAACTGACAGGGCCTGCAGGGGGGTGGCAGCGGTGTCAGTGGTGGGCAGGGAGGAGGGTGTCGGGGACACAAGCACCAGAGTTTGGGCTGGGCTCCGCAAAAGGACGGTGCCATTTGGTACTGTGGCTGCAGCAGCGTTAATGGGGACAGGAATCTGGAGGCCTGAAATTGGCTGAGGGGTGAGGGGTGTTAGGCCGATGTCTGTAGATGAGGTTTTATCTGTCTCTCCCTCATTTCCACCTCCTCCTCTTCCTAAGGGACACTCTGTAAATTTTGCCAGTGGGACTTCGGGATTTCTCACAATGACAGGGGAGTCCCGCAAGGCCTGTTGGGATACAGGGACCACACGACGAGGCCCTCCATCTGGAGTTAGAGGAGAAGGAGGAGTTGGAGACACCAGCAGAGGAGGAGGGGAGACAGCAGTGGAAGACGGTGACCTACTGGAGGAGGGGGTGGTCACTCCTCTGGGTCGGGAGAAAGTTGGTGTGTGTGTGCGGGAATGTGAAACTGATGTCTGGGGGGACAACACCCTGAAAGAGTTAAGGTCCCCCTGCTCCAGCTCTGTCTTGGGTGTGTAATCATGGTGGTGTGAGGGGAGGGGTGGTGGAGGAGGTGCGTCGGGCTTTCGTTTGCTGGGGCTCATGGGGACTGTAAACATCAGGTTGCTGTGGAAGGAGGGCTGGATACCCGAAGTGTGTCTCTCCCTTTCTCCTCCTCCAGCTGGGGTTGTTACCTTACTGCCCCCTGTCCCGCTGGGCTGCCTGTGCCTCCGGTGTTGGAGGACTGGGGAAGCGGTAATTGGGGAGAAGTTGGCCGGCCTAAAGCCGAACAGTGGGGAGGGTGAGGGAGAGGGGGCAGGGGAGAAGGGCGACTGGTTAGAGATGGGAGAAAAGGAGGGGGTGACAGAGCGGGAGCTGCCTAATGACACAAGCATGGTGGCGGCCTCACACTCATCGAAGTCAAAGCGTGACGACAGGTCATGGGGGAGGAGGGAGGGGAGGACCAAGCGGGGTCTGGAGTTTCCTCTGCTACCGGTCTCACTGCTCTCTCTTGATGTGTCGTCCCACTCAAACTCACTGCTTGCTCTCCCCCGCAGGTCAGGGGTGACTGTCCCTGAGCTGCTGCCTCCTCCTCCCCCCCCTCCCCCCGCTGTCTCCATCTCTTTGGTCCTCATGGACAAGTGTCTTGAGCAGTATCCTCGACGCTGAGACTCCTTCATACAGCCCTCCCTGGAGCACAGCCTCCGCCACTGCTTACCATTGAACTTCTTACGGATACCATTAGGGGTGCACACCACATCGCCCTTCTTGTATTTCTGCTGAGCCAATGAGAGGGGAGTCCTGGAGCGAGAGGAGGTAGAGGAGGACCCCCCACCAGAAGTGGGAGTAGGGGTCTGAGTGGGAGTGGTCTTTGATGGAGGTAGGTTTGGAGTGGTGTTGTTCATTTCAGACACCAGTAAGGCAGGGGAACGGGGTGGCTGAGGACTAGGTAGGGTGGAGAAGTGTGGGGGTTCCAGACCCCGCATCAAGGAGAGGTGGGGGGAGGAGGGGGGGTAGCAACTGGACCTGGAGACGATGTTTATTTGCTGAGAGGTCCCAGCATTTGGCTTGGGATCAACAGTGAGGGTCATGTTAAAACAAGATACCTCAACGTCCTCTTCTGGAGTGTTTGGCTGTTTCTGTCTCTCTCTGTCAGAGTAGTTATCTCCGCAGCCATGAACTGTGCTGCCACCTACACTAGATGTCACGGTGGAGGAATGGGGTGGTGGATGTGCGTTTACATAGGGATGCCCACCTACAACCCCTTCATGTGAAAAACTATGGCCTAACCTTGCTCCCCCTCCCAGCACCCCCATCCCAATACTCAACTGGCACACTTCCCTCTCTACCTCCATCTCCTCCCTCCGCTCCCTCTCTTCTCTTTCCCTCTCCCGCTCTCTTTCCTTTGCCCTCCCACCATCCAAATGTGGGACCTCCCAAGGAGGGGTGAGAAGCCTCAGACTTTGTCGGGACACCCACACAGTCCGAGCATTAGCTTTCCTTTTCTCTTTCTCTTCCCCCACCCCTCCATTGTCCAGAGTCTCTCTGTCTTCATTTAGAAGCACCTGGTAAGGAAATGACACACCGGGGTGGGGGTCCACCTGAGTGATAATCCCCTCTCTGTACAGCAGAGGACCCCCCTCCTCTCCACCAAAGGGCACGCACACTCGAGTCCTGACTGCCACCGGTGCCATGCCAGGTGGGGGGGCATCCAAAATAAACTCCACAGTGCTCTCAGCCCCTGATGACGATGTCATCATGGTTCCACCATGGAAAGGGTATTTAACAAGAGTCTCCTCTCCTTGGAGCTGGACTTCAACAATACCTCCACTCACCCTACGCACCACCCCTGGTCTGAACACAGATAATAAAGGGCATGAGTTAATCTCCTTAACCCCTCTGTTCCCTGTAGCCCTAACCCCACTCTCCATAGTCCTCTTTATCTGGCGAGCAAGAACTCTCTGGTTTTTCATGCCTTTAGCCAGAACTTCGGCTAGTCCCTCTGAAAGACTGGCCTCTTTATGGTGCAAGTTATGGAGAGGAGCTGGGTAGTTGGAGTTCTTTTGATGAAGGCTTTGTCCTGCTGCTTCCATCATGTCTAGGTCAGCGGAGTGCTCACTAGCTGTATCAGTGGATGAGGAGCGCACTGAGTAAGGGGCCCCCTCTGACTCATTTTCCCCAGCTTGGGAATCTGCTGTCCTGAGGGCTTTATCCTCCGTGGAAACAAAACACTTTGCTTCTGTAGCTCTACTATCCACAGTTAAGACTGATGACTGATTACCTGAGCAATTATTACTTCTACTATTACTGCTATTGATAAAAGTATTATGGCTCCCAGCACTACTGTTAGTCATGTTGTTAATACCTTTTGTAGTGTTATTGTTAGTACTGCTATTGATGCTAACATTAATGCTATTATTAATATTGTTACTACTCTTGAAATTATTATTGGGCGTATTCACACTATCACTTATTTTGCTGTTAATATTGCAGTAATTGTTGTGTATGTGTGCAGGTCTGGAGGTAGGAATGGTAGTCAGGGCATTTGCGTTGTTAGCAAAGTGCTCATATGTATATTTTTTCTTGGGTACACGAGCCTTAAAGGTGGCTGTTTTCCTACTAGAGACTGAGCCTAAATTGGGGCTGTGATTGGTGGCCAGAGGGGGCGTGGCTGTGGAGAGTGGCACTGGAGAAGAGGTAGGAAATGCTACAGATTCAGTGGCCACAGCACTATTTCCATTTGTGCCCACTATCTTCTCCTTTTCTGTCTTTTCTTCTGCCTTCTTACCCTCCTTCTCAACTGACTCCACAGGTTTCCTCAGCTCAGTAGACTCCTCCATCGTGGGGGTATTGCTGTTTGTGATTGGGTCTTCATTAGAGTTGGCGAATGTGGGCAGGGTCTGTTTGTGTGTGGGAGTGTTGGGTGTATACTGTGTGGTTTTGACAAGTGTCTCCCTCTTGACTCTTTTGGGTTCTTTCTCCAGGAGAGGCTGTGAGCCCCCTCTCCTTCGCCCCCCTCTGCCTCTAGTTAATGGGGGAGAACGCCCTCTGTTTTTCTTTAATGGTCTCATCTCCTCTTCACTGATCACAAAGTGCAGATTTTGTGGCGCTCCTCTTTATTTTTTTACTTCGAAGGCACTCTTTTTTTGTCTTTCTGTGCTCCTCCTTCTCCCCTGTCCTTCTGTCTTCTGTATTGCAAACTGGAAAGAAAGAGATAGATACAGAAGATAGGTGGTCATTTAATATCTTTATAATCAAATATTGCTGAGAATAAAAATTACGTCATACCTGGAAGTGTGCTACAGTGTATTGGCTATCACATTGGCTCAAGATCTGACGTATGCTCTCATTTACCCTCCATGTCAGCCTGATCCACAAGAGTGTGCATGCAAGAGTGTCTGTGTGTGCTTGTCTATAAGTGCCAGTTTGTACACTCCAAACATAAAATCTTAATTTCAACATTTGCTAACCAGCATTTTAAAACCAGACAGCAACATTTTAAAAATGTGCTTTAAAAAAAAAATAAAGGACATGATTGCTTTTCTTATAAAAGTCACTATTCTTCTCTAGACCCATATTTAGCCTAATACTTAATAATTAATAAAAAGTGGATTTTGATATTATGTTATGATGAGTTATACATTTATTTCCCAGGTAATCCTGGGCAGAGATTGAGATTTAATATGATTAACCTTGTGTGACTATGATAACACTTAGTGGGATAGTTTACTCTTTTAAAATAAAGGGCCAGAAAAAAAGATAAAAAATCGGGCCAAATACAATATAAAGAAAAAAGGAATGAAAGAAACGTAAACATCCGAGGTCACTCGCTTCATTTTGTCTCTTACAGTACTCCAGTATCCAAGTGTGTGCCTTTAATGAGGCCTACATGTCTTTAATTTCAAATGCACACACACACACACACACACACACACACACACACACACGCACACACACACACACACACTACAGGTCGCCTGATCACTTCACTACAGCATTTATTTTTTACTTCCATCGGGAGGAAAAGGGCTGGCAGTGGCCTGGGTGAGGTCACCCTACAACATGAGTGAGGGAAAGAGAAAAAGAGAAGAGAGATAGGTGGGAGTATGCGGCTGTTTGGCTGTTTGCTCAAATAGGCTGTTCTTGTGTAGTCATTGGGAATTTCCACAGTCATTCTAACACTCGCTGGCTCTCTCTCAGTCTTTCTCGATGTCTCAGTCTTTCCCAGTCTTCTTTTGTCATTGTCTCATTCTCGCTCGTGCACACACACACACACACACACACACACACACACACACACACACACACACACACACACACACACACAGTTCTACAAAAAGACAGTATAATTGGAATAATCTGCCATAGTAAGATATGCCCAAAATGAGAGAAATTAAAAGGCTGGCAATGGATCAGGCACACTCACTGATGCAAGATTACAGGCTGAATACACGCACACACACATTCACAGACGTGTGCATATGTGCTCCCCTCGACTAAACTCAGCAACTCATCCACATGTGCTAATGTCTGCATTCCTAAAAATACAGAGAAGAACACAGACAAATTCATACGGTACACATACTCACAGTTAGACATTGGAAAAGTCCATCACACATACATAAGGTGACCTTGTTGTTAACAGTTTGTTCGCTGTAACAAACAATACATAACATAAACCAGTTACAGCACATCTTCCACTTCCTGCAGTACAGAAAAGCATGTCTTCCTGGTCCTGAATGACTAATAAACAACCCGAGTCATTCACACACTCATCGCTGGCTTTCCATTTTGACCTTTTCCCCTTACACACAACATTTACTGTATAAACAGGCAGAGGCTTTCATTTCATTAGAATTTATCAGTCCTTCATTTTCATTATTTTTGTTACGGATTTGGCGCTGCACAGTAATGAAATATACAGACATTGATCATTACCATGGTAAATTCTGTAGATACCAATAAGAGTGATACTGAAGTTTCGAATTTCATTGAATTAGCACCATGTGTGACTTCACATCTGGAGTTTACCTACTGTACTGTAACTGTGATGCTTCCTGCAAATGCAGCCATCTGATAAACACTGCTCTGTTCATATCTGTGCTTAACTATTACCAACTACATAACAGTTTTTAAGAGTCTGCAACTGAAAACGATGAGCACCATTTACTTCATTTTAAATGTACGAAAGAAAACTAAACATATATGAAGTAAGTCCAAAGCAGTTTGATCTTTGAAAGCTTTCCAGTGTAACTAACATAATGAAATATAAAATCCAAAATATCGGCCATACTTTTTTATATTAGTGCTGATAACAAAAAATAAATAAAGAAATATAAGTTATTACTGCCTTTCAAGTTAGAGTACATTTTGTATAAATCATCTATCTCAGACAAAGCAACGGAAAGAAGAAAGAAAATTTGGACTGTATGAATGTCCTTCCTACCAGCACCAGGCCAAGTACTC
>NC_050182.1:2621956-2674456 GCF_008315115.2 Sander lucioperca | reverse complement strand
AGCATGGCATGGCAGTTTTGCCCTTAACTGGGTCACCGGGGAACACACTCACACATGAAACAGCAAAATAAGAATATGCTCTTTGTTACACTCACACACATACACAGACTTTGGTTTATGCACTCATGCGTGGGTGGGATGTGATCATACATGCAACATGAGACAAATAAAAGAAAACACTTTGAGAAGGTGTAGCAAGAGGCCAAGCTGCGAAGTGTGTGAGCATGCAAGTGTGTGACTGCGCTTGTTATGGAGAACATCCATTGTGACGTAGTATGAATACTGGCAGCTGTTTAGTGGGTGGCATTTTTGACTGTGGAAATTATATCAGTAAAAGAGGTACATTGACGCCTGGAATGTGTGCATTCTGGCCCATATTGGTCAGGAGGCTGTAGCATAGATCAGAGGTGACTGTTCCTGTTTGGGACCAAATGACAGAACTGCCAATGCTACATCAATGACCACTACACCATGAGAGATGTCTCATGCCTCAACAAGGGCAATGATGATGAAGATATGAGGAATTCATGCCACAGCATGAATCTGCAGGCAGGACAGATAGGACACTTTAAGTCCAAATGTAAAAGAACAAGCATTAAATTCGTGTGACTGAGAATGCACCCAAAGAGAAATATGACAAAAATGTTAACTGCCCAGTCAGAGATGTCAACGATGCATCGACACTGATTGCAGTGGAAAAAAGTGGAGTGTCGGCGAGGGAAAAGCCGAGAAAACACCGAATGCTAGCCCGGCTTCCTTGCGCTGCGAGTACTACGAGAGGCGCTACACAATGTCAAAGCAGTGTTATGACTCGAAGCAGTCACTTCAGACCGCTCTGTACGGCGCTCGGTAATAAACACAAACAACCGGTTTCAAGTGACGTTTTATTATACCAACAAGACGGGCCTAAGTCTTCCTCATACAACGATGTTTGACATGCAAATATCCACAATACCTAGTGCATACACGCAATTACTCCGGAGAAGCTTCCTTAATGGAGTCTGTAAGATGACACTGATTTTTTTTTAAACTTGAGGGAAAAGCAGGAATCTTTCCTTGTTGGTGTTTCGCTCTAGTAAGCAGCTCAGTAACGTTAGTAGTAGTGGTGGTTGTAGTAGTCGTAGTACGCAACGGTAGCAGACTACTAGTACCCACATAATGACACCGTCAGCCAGAACACAAGGAAACGGGACGTTGTACGCAGTCTTTTTTTTTTTCTTCTATTTTGTCCCAGGTCCATTTTATAAACACCAAATTAGCTTGTGTTGCTATCAGTAAACATTTGGGCTGCAATGCTGCAAATAGGTCGATTGATTTTACTACGCTAGCGCTGCTCCACGCAAAACTCCAAAGCTAAGGTCAAAGAAAAGTACTCAGCATTAACCACAATATTATAATGTCACCCGAGGAATGCGAACATGTTTCCCGGTCGTCCGTGGGACTGCGGTAAAACATTTGAGAAAGTTTTTAGGCTGTTACATCCCCTACCCCTCCCCTTTCTCTCGGCTCTTCGTCACTCGATTTCTTTGGACGGTATCGGAACAACCGACCGACCGTTGGCAGATTATTCTCGTCTCGTGCTAAATGGCTGCTCCTGAACATTTAATATTCGTGTCAGTGGAGCTTCACTACCTTTTGCTAACTTAGTTTCAACTCACCCAAACAGAGCTTTTCCCCTCGCCGGAGAAAGATTTATGGTCTTATTTTCTGATGAGGAGGCTGGCACAACGTTCGGTAACATCCCTTTGCTGTCGGCTTTGACGACTGCGCGGTCCACACTCACACTTTACTTTTCGTCCGCAAAACATGTCTTTCCCCCACAGAAACTCAAACAAGGCTATAAAAACTATCGCTCTTCTTTTCCACTACAGTCACAAAATGGTGAATGAACCACTAACAGCTGGGCAAGCCGACCAATCAGAGGTCGCTGACAGGTACAGTAGCTAATCAGCGCCAGTGCCACAGACCAGAGGGCGTGGCGGGCTGTCAAAGTCCAGTTGACAGACGGGGGGATCCAGCCAATGGTGGCGGGGATGCTGAGCCAGACCGGTGTCCTGTCCCAAACTTTACAGTATCCAATAAGAGCTTTGGGAACCATAGGAACAGCATGAGGGAGGGCCGAGAGGAGGGATCAAATCACTGAGAGCCAATAGAAAGGCACACATGCCCCCTCCCCTTCTGAAAAGGAGTATGTTTACCATAATTGACAGCACAAGTGCCATTCCTGAGCAGACGGTGATAATGCATCAACCCTTCTGCTTCTCAACATAGGAGTTGGTGCAGCAGGATTAAAGCACCACAATGCGGTTGTCTGTACTTTGTGGCCCAGTATCCAAACTGTTGCATTACGTGCATTTAAATTGTTATTTTGTATTATTATTATTTAGGCAAACAGAGCGAAAGCATTTGACACAGGTGAAAACTGTGCATGAGTGCGCTTTTTAAAAGTTTGTTTACGAGCTGGACAACTCTTGTGTGGCGCAGCCGACGCATCGGTGCCCCTTGCAAACCGCTCTCCCTCTCTCCCTCTCTCCCTCTCTCCCTTTTCTCTCAGCAACAGACGCTGACTTTCACCGCATTCAGCCAATCACGGCGCAGCATCCCGCTGGCTCTGACGTCGGTAATCTCTCTGCCCCGCCCACTCCAATGAAAGCGAACGGGACCGGTCTCGGCTGACGTCACTTCACCGGCAGGCGATTGGGCAGGTGTGCGACGTCTCAGGACCAATGGGTGCACGCGGCGGTGATGTCATCACGAGTGTTGCCACCAGCTGGACCGAGAGGGCGTGGTCTGGCGTAAACTCGGCTAACCCCATGTTTGTATCTTGCAGGCAGTGGTGCTGGAGAAAAAAACGGTGTGCTGAGAACTGACTGAAAGATGTGCATGTTTGAGATGATGGCACGTGCGTGAGACAGGCATCCTGCACGTGGGATAACTTTGATATATAGCATCTCATCTGTATAGTGAATAGAAGAAGAGAAAGCACACTATCTCAAGTATATCTCGCTAAAGATATATTGCCATAATAGTAAACATTACATAATCCACTGCTATGTGTGTAGTAGAAAACCAGACAGGCTGAGACAGACGGCCATGCGGGATCTCACATGAGCAGCGCCCCCTGTTGGTGTGTTTTGATGCATGCATGCTGATCTCTCACTCCAGCTCAATGATGGGAGAGAAGAGATGTAAAGACGTAAAAACAAAAGAAAGTTCTGATTTGCAGAAGGAAGCTGTATATTTGGTAAGAATATGTTTACCACGTATGTGTGCTTGCCTGTGTTTGTGCATGTGTGTGTCGAGAGACGAGGGAAGACATGGAGGATGGAGAGGCTTGATGTTGATAAAATGTTGATGTAGAGTGACATCTAGTTGTAATTGTTAAGCACTGCAACTTACATCTTTTAATAGTGAACAATTTGTCCACAAAAAGTTAAATGAGGTACTGTGTTTTACTCAGGATGTCATTAAAATCAATTTCCAAACTATATATCCACAAACAAAATATCCCAGGGGTCACAAGACATTTTTAGTCATTATGAGTCATGCGTAGACATTGCTTCTCTTTCATTATAGCGTCACAAGCCAACAAGATTGGGAACCAAGTACTACACTAAAACATTTCAATCAGAACATGTGTCTTTGCAAGCTTTCAATATATTTGGTGTTTACTACATAGATCTCTATCGTTCTCTTGTCATCTATGTCTGTCCTCTATCCCAAAAGCTCTTTTGAGGAGCTCTGGAGGGAGACAGTATCTGCAGCTCAAAACCAGTAAGATGAATGTGCTCCTCCTGGGTTTCCAAAGTAAAAATCATAGATGATACTTGATGTTTGAGGTCAATATTGATACTGATATTTGAGAGTCTAAAAATTTAATTAAAATATATTGGCTGATTGGCTTTAGATAAACACACAGCATAAACATTTTGATGAGTCATTAAAATGACATGTAATGAGTTTTAATTTAATTAATGAGCTTCAATTCGTGTATTAAAGAATCACGACCAGGATATATACTGAGCGAGACATTTTACAGTTTAAAAATAGACTTGTCAGTGCTCTCTGGTGGACAAATTATGTAAAGAGACCCTGTTTCTGAACTGCCTTAAACAAATCTTCTGCACTTATATACACAATATGCTGATACTAGTCTGTCTGTGATAAACTAATAGCCAGTATATCGACCTGGGCCATGTTATTAGTCTGGATGTGTTAAGAGATGCATTTCACTATCCATGGATGGAGGAGCTGCAGTCTTACAAGCTGTAGGTACAGGTTGACACAAACAACAAACTATAAGTGCTGTACAAGACAGGGTGCAGATTGCTTTTGTTGAGGAGCCTTTGGAAGACTATTTGATATGACGGAAGGATAAATAAAGAATTGAAAATGGCAGGGAACACCTTGAACACACACAAACTTTTAAACTGGCTGCACTGTCCGAACAGCAGTACGGCCTCAACTACACAAGGATTCCGTAGCCAGGCATGTGCACTACATATGTGAACAGTGCTGGACTACTGTTGCATTTCTGCAGGCTCTGCACTGCAGAATATAAAAGTGATCATCAGGAACAAGGCCCACCACCATTGCTTGCACTGTATATCCATTGCTTGTTATCAGTGGGCAGCTTGTAATGTCCAAATATTCAAGTTTTGAGTGAAATATCTAACTATTGCATGTATTGCAATGAAATTTGGTACAGACATTCATGCCCCTCTCAGGGAGAATTAAAATAACTTTGGCGATCCCTTAACTTTTCATCTAGCGCTGTCATCAGAAATTGGATTTTATATAGGCCTACGAAGAGGTGTATAGCTTTTACAGCATGCATCTACACACCCAGAGTTTTGTGCACGTACTGTACTGGGGTTGCCCTCTAGAAGTGATATTGTGAACACTGTTGGCTGCAATTTCACAATATTTAATATAATTTAGTTTCATTTTTCTAAATGTTCTTATTCGTAAGACTTATATGTAGGTGTTAAAATAGTTGCTTATGTTTCTATAACCTTCTATTCTTTGTTCTTTTTAATAACTATTTGCTGTTACAGTGGCTCCATTGCCCCACTTCAATGCAGGTTTTCATCATCTCTTTTCCTTGCATGCAACCCCAATGACCACCCCACCTCGTTAGCAAGTCCCCCTCTCTGTTTCCCCCAGCTCTGCTCTCCCCCTCTCCATGGGAGCCTGACCTCTGACCTTCACCCTTCACCCTCTCTCTGGGCGCTCATCACTGGTCTGTCAGTCAAACACCAGAGACCCTCCTCTCCTGCTGGGCTCTGCTGTCAGATCGGTCTCAGGTACAGACAGCAGCAGAGGAAAACAGGAGAAGTGGAGAAACATTGTGAGGCTGGATGAAAAGAAAAAGGAAGAGCATGATATAACCTTAGCTTGTCAGAGTAGACATAGTGGTTATTTGACATAAAATAAACGTATACTTTGCCCAAAACAGTACATTATTTAGAATGAACTAGTCTAAAGCTCGGCAGTAGTCTTATCTTTTTCTTTCCACTGTAAACTAAACATAAACTAACCCGAACTCCACACAAAGCCAGAACCACTTCAGGAATGTCTCTCACCTCAGGGTCTCTTAAAGCAGACGCTCACAGTAGCATAACCTCTGACCCTCACCTTGACCTCTCACCCAGCCCAGTCAGACATGCATGACCCATCAAACCCTGGCCAAGTGATGGAAATAGAAAACTGGAAGACTAAAAGGTTCTCAAAACAAAAGCTTTGCAGTCATGGATATGGTGCGCTCCAATAAAACGATTAAAACCAACAATAAAACTAATACTACCATGAAATTATCCACCCAGTTCCGTCCCTGCAGCTATGAATTCGTGTTACCTAAAGGGAGACAGAGTTATCAGAGATGGCCTTGGATTTAAAATATTCAGCAAAGACACACAACTTTGAGATTACTTATTTATATTAGCCACGCTAGCAGCATGTCTGCATGGATGACTTGTGATCTCCTGACTTTTCTTCTAGCGGTAGAGGTAGTGTAAGGTAGATTTTGTATTTTTTTGTATTAGATTGCAATCTCTAGGTGAAATTTGGAAAGACATTCATGTTCTCCTCAGAATTAATTGGAATAACTTGACTTTTCATCTCCATCATCAGGCCACAATTTTAATTTGTCCAATACTTTGTGTTAATTAGCACATTAGCATGCTAATATGTAAACCTAATAAAGTGAATATTACACCAGCTTAGCATTAGTATGTTTGCATGCTGAAATTAGCATTTAGCTGTACTGAAGTGCAGCCTCAGTTTATTCATATAATGTTTTAATATTTAACACGTATTTTACCTGATTGTGTCATCTAATTTGCACACATTTAGGATTCTATGAATTATGATGTCTGATTCTGCATTTCAAATTTCCATTTAGGTTTTATAGCCATCAAACTTCTACAGTCTACTTGGGGCTGAGGCTAATTCTATAAAAGCATTTTATACACAAGTGGTCTTTGAACAGATTTCTCCTTTTAGTTTTGTCCACTGAACGTGTGTGCTCTTTAGGCTCTTAAGGCTTCTACTTACAGAGTGTGTTATTCAAGGAATGGAGGGGCTCTTTGTGTATCACGTGTCAGCAGAGGACAAGTCTGCTCCTGTGGCTTACAGGAGGAGCAGCTAGGAGTCATCTGATAAATGCTGCACACAAACCATACAAGGTTAAGGATTTCGGGGAGATCATGCCAGCCCACACTGCTATTAAACCTGTAGATTAAACCTTTATTGATTTGAGTTAAGGGGCGATGCCACCACAAAAGACAGAAATATCTAAGTATTTCTTCTGTAAACTTATTCTGAAGCCTGAAAACCCACTGTATATTGATGCGATCGGCTTCATGTCACTGCTAAATGGCTATAGGAAAAGCAAAGAGAGCACATCATAGCATCATTTAAGTGGTGGCACAGAAGGCCGGCATCCATACAAGCTGCAGTATGGAGAACACTAGGCCCTTGTGCTCACTGCATTCTTGTTCACAGTAACTTTACACCACTCAGCTGTTCCTCAGGGTCCACGTCATGTCCCGGAGCTGAAGACAGGCCTCTCATGGACAGGCGTTCTTGGACACAAAGATTCCTGCCTGTATTAGAGACAAGATGAAGAATGAGTGGTTACTAAGCTTTTCCAAACCAGGGCACCTCTTTACCTCCTCCCCCCCAACACTTAAGTATTTTTGTGTTTCGTTCTTTAACCTTTGCCATAATGTAGTTTATTAGCCATATATGAGCAGTATATTGTTCTGTACTACTGCTCCTAATTATATGAAGTTCTTGTAAATGAAAATGACAAATCTACACATTTAACAGGGATTTTATATGATTTGAATGTCTATAGCTATATATATTTCTTCAGTTTTAATTTGTGCTTTATATACATGTTTTTATGTGATGAAACCTTACTGAAAATGTACAATACAAAATGGAAATGAACAAATCTTGTGGTCCCCTTAGTCCATCCTTCGGCACCTCACCTTTGGGAACCACTGATTGGGTGAATAGAAAGGATAATCTCACTGTTTTAGATGGATGATTTGTTTGCTGTATGATTCTGTTTTTGGTTGGACGAAGTAAGAGCAAGTTGGTGTTACTAGTCACAGACTTATTGTTTATTAAGCGACAAGTGACTTAAAGCAGCAGAAGCTTTTAATTCCTGTTGCACGTTATTATCTCATTGGCAACTGAGTAAAAGAAAAAAATGTGTCACAGTAAACAGCACTAAGAAATACAGTACATCAAATCAATTTAAAGCTGTATAATATGCAGTGCAGTATTCCAACAACAGGGGGAGACATTCAATGTGAAATGACTAAGCAGAGGGTGCAAAATAAAGCCTTTTTGTTTTGATGGTGTATAAATGTGCCAAGCTATAGGCCTATTTCATGAAGTCTTATTTAACTTTAACACATCAGATCAGTCATTGACATTTCAGTCCCCCATGTGAGAGAACAATGAATATGATGTTTCTTTTGGGGTCAAATAGGTCGAACATAAAGATTGGCGGGAAGGAAAGAGAAAAAGGAAATACAAGTACCAGAGTTTCAAACAAACCACATCAATGTGTGCACACATTCGTCTGTGCTCGGTGTGACAAAGTGCCGTCGCTGTGAAAGTGCCTCACTCCTGTGCGGTGCAGCTTTTCTCTGTAGGGTAGAGGATGTGGTGAACTTACTAGCATGCCTCTGTATGTCACTGTACGCTAACTCTCACAGAAGATGCAACAATCATGTGTGTATGTGTGTGTGCATTCACAAAGGCTTATTGCTGTGCAGCGTGTGCATAATGCACAGGTTGTGGTTATATGTGGAACACAGAGCCGGTTCTGCGCAGGTTTCTGCGAAAGCAGGCGCTCAAAGGAAGCGACGGGAGAGGGATGTGGCACAGGTGAGAGAGCACAGTGGTTCCTGTGGTCTCTCTCTCTTTCTCTCTCTCTCCTCTGCTGTGAATGGATCACCTGGATGACTGGCATATCAACAAATGGGGGCCAGGAACCTCTACAAACACATACTGCACGATGACCCTTTCCAAGTTCAAAGAAGGTAAAACCTGGTTACGTGAGTCATATGTCACGTCACACACACTGACATATTGGGAGCACAGAAGCTTCTGTGTCCAAGAGTCCTTTAAAGCACTGGTTCCCAACATTTTTCACTGGTGACCAGTGGTGTAGTCTACGTGATACGCAGGTATACGCAGTATACCCACTAAGAAAGCTCCAGGATTTCCATATACCTGCCTAAAAATGGGCAATGGCACATAACAACATACTTTCCATTATATTTTTGATATATTTTAAATTGTCAGCTGTGTTTTCCTTCACATAGGCTGAAAAAAGGTATTTCCACCGTAAATTGGTGCATTAAAGTGTATCAGAATGCAGGAAATTAAGTCTTTGACGCTCAAAATTTCCTTGGGGGAGCAGACCCAGACGCCCCCACTTTGATATGTACATTCTGGTCCATACATTTATGTAGAACAGTGCACCCGCTAAAATACATTAGACTACACCACTGCTGGTGACCTCTTCAAATGAAGCAGAGTCCGCTTGTGACCCCCTCCTCACAGGTTGAATACGTCTATGACTTGTGAGAAGTTGAACTACCAAGTTATTTTCTACTCACATCATGTTTCATGTTAATAACTGTAAAAGGCCTGATGAGCTAAAACTTTTGGCAACCATTGCTTTAAAGGATAGTGGCAGATTTAGTCAAGTCTATACAAAACATGTCCATATAAATGTTGAAAAGGTTATTTGTCACTGTAATCATTTTTCCTCTCCATTGAGGGCGTGAAGTGAGCCTACACTGGCCCTTTTCTGTTACCATCCCTCCACCGCTGCTAAGTAGGGAAACATTTATGGGGAAACTTCGTATTAAAAAGACTGCTGAAGCCTTTATATTACTGTGGATTTTGTAGTTTAAGTATCAGTCCTCATATCTACTTAAGACATTACTTTAACTATGAAACTTCTTGATCGGTTCTTGAAGTATTAAAAAAAAAACATTTTAGCGACTGTTCGTTATTTATTAAGGGGCCACCGGAGGAGTTTTGTGACCTCTATGCTAAAAAGACTTGACCCTCGATTTTTTACAGCCATGACAAACGTGAGTTAACCTCTGCATTCTCATCTTACACATCACACTCCTCTGTTATGGTGTGGTGGCCATTTCAGTAGATTTACTCACTAACATTGTTGTGAAAACACAATAAGCATGGGAACTAAATGTACATTTCCTGCATTACTGCATTACTTCAAATACTAAGTTACTCCTCTAGTAAACTAGTATTCATATGAAATAAAACAATAAAATATTGAGACCATTCAGCAAAGGACACTGGGAAATAACAAATTCAACAATAGTTGCTATGGACTCATCACTAGGCTTCCTCAGTCGTATATTTGGCACATAGGTAAAGCTGCCGAAGCTGAACATTAAATTCCAAAACATATATGTTTATTTTTAAAGCAGATTTTAAATTACATTGTAACAATTTAACAATTCGCCCTTATGAAATCCAAGACGTTGGTGGAATGCCCCGACACTTAAATTCAACTAAAATGTAACAGTGAACAATCAGTGTTGGACCTATATTCTGTTGAGATGCCTCTCCAAACGCAGAAACAAAGCGCAGTCACACCATAAAACGTTAAGACACGTTGAGAAAAAAGATCCGTATTTTGCCGTAATCCAATGACACGAAAAAAAAGTACTCCACAGCGATCAGTCGATCCACAAACAGAGTCACGGTGTATCCAGCAAGGCCGATACGAGCGTCACATTCACCAGCCAGCTCCGAACAGGTGAACGAGGCCTCTCCACTTTGCCGTTTAAACAAAGTGGAATAAACGTATAAAAGTCCAAATCTACACAAAACCCGCAATCAATTAGTAAGCTGACATCACATTTATATACATGGCATTTAGGAAACCTTTATTGCAAGGTTGGCACAATATTTTTTTTACTAAAGCAGTATATGAAATCTGATGTATTACCTAGCACCATTTAGTTGTTTTGTGTTATTTAAGATATTTATAAAATATCTGGTCATGCCAGATATAATTAATTATTCCACTCATTTTTTTAAACAATGCAATTTCAGCCACCAGGGGGGCTCCCTCTGCCCCCAGCAAACTCCGCGTATGCGGTCAGACCCATCTGGTAGCGAAGGAGGGCAGAGACTAAGAGTTACATGAAAAAATATGCACCAAACAAGCCACTTTGAAATGTTGCTTTTTTCATGAATACAAAAGTTGGGTGACCCCCTCCCTCCTAGACTAAAAAATGTTGGTTGACCCTCCCCTCAACAAAGAATAAAAAGACATGACCCTCCCCTATTTTCCTCCGGTGGGCCATTCCATAAATACCGAACAGTCCCTTAGTGGTATATAATCCCCGCTGAACAATGTTTCCAAGTTGATTTGTATTTATTAATTTCAGATATTGTTTGCTTATATTTGTGTATACATGTCTCTGTATGTGTATAGGCTATAGTTGAAGCTGCATTTTGTGGTGTTCCTTGTTTTGGATACATATATTATATATTGCATGACATTAAAAATCTACAAGTAACATTCAGTGCCAGCAACTCTTCGCTCCAGCGGCTCATCCTCTTCCTCTTACACACAATATGTGCCTGTGGGAGCTAGCAATGACGTCACGTTAAAAGGTAAATGGGTGAGCCTGTGAGCATGATGTGGGTGAGTGGGCAGCAGCACTGCAGACAAAGTGCTTTTCTTTATTACTGCTAAACCATAGACTGTAAAGTGCTAAACATATAACCTCAGAGGCCTCTGACTCATGGCAGCCATGAGTGTGTGTTTGTGTGTGTGTTCATATTTCATCCATGCAACCATCAGGGAACATGAAGGCCAGGATAAATGATGTGCTCTTGCTCTTTTCAATTAAAAATGATGAAATTGAATGATTGAAGTAGGGAACTGTTCCTTATAAAGCTGATTTTACTATACATAATATTATATATTTTTGTATTTTTAGATTGCTTTTTTATGTAACTTACATTATAAATGCATGTTTTATGTTAGAAAACTAGCTTGCCTCAACTTGCCTTGAGGCGCTTAAGCATAACACATCTTTGAATTTGAAAAATAAAATGTATTTGCAAAAGATGAATCACTTTACATTCAAAACAAATAGTTTGACATACGAAATATGCTCTTTCACTGTCTGGAATTAGAAGAGAAAATGAATACTCTCTTACGGGTTTGTTGAATATGAAGCTAAAGCTAGCAGTCAGTTAGCTTAGCATGGCATAAAGAGGTTCCTTGGTGAAAACGGGGAAACCAATAGTAAGCCTGGCTCTGTCAAATGTTATATGTTTTATATAGTTTGTCAATAGAAAAACCGAATGATAAAACGATAACTGACCATTGCGGTTACATTTTAGGCTATTTCTTGGCTGCAAGTCGTTGCCAGGCAACCAGTGGAGACTCAAGTTAGTTACCGGTCGCGGGCAGGAAATTAAACTTTTGCCATTTCCTTCCAGAAAGCACAGTTGTGGGGACTACTTTTTTAATGAATTGTAATTTTTAAGTATATAGCTACCAAAAGGCCTCATTGCTGTTGACGAGACAAAAAAGTCAGAGGGGTTAATCTCTTTGTTTACAAAATGAAATTCCACAGTCTAATTATGTTTTATTAATATGGACGAATGAAAGAAGAGCAGACATAAACAAACACACTGATATTCATATTGGGTTTCAAACGGTTTTAATTAACCCTGATTACAGCTTAATTACAAGTTTGAAAAAAAAAAAAAAACACAAAAGAAGTGGAGAAATTCAATGTTACATCATGGTATTAACTCCCATCTCTCCATCTGAGTGTTATGTAACTGCTCGAGGGAGACAAGGCGAAAGAAGAGAGACTGAAAGAGGGAGAATATACACAGTCAAACAATACACATCTTTTTTCTTCTTTTAAAATGATACAACCCCCCACCCCTCCAAAACAAATGAAAAAATATACAGAAGCAAAGAGAGAAAAAGGTAACATTATAAAATAAAAATTACAATACATGACAAAATAGATAAAATCACTCCCCCTTTGCCCCTAAATATAATCCTCCACCACTGCCATTGCCTCTCAGTCCTGATGTTATTTCTCTGTCAGCATCAAAATTAATATTACACATTTTAGTTATATTACATTTGTAAAAACTAAAGACAAGAAAAAGTTCTCTGGTTGGGGGCTTGAATTATCCAAAGTGATGTAACACAACATAAAAAGCAACAGCTAACAGAGCCATGGAATAATAATAATGCCAGGTGGAGAGGTAAATAACCCAATGAGAACAATATTAACAACAATAATCAATAGCAATATTGACATCAGAAAAATAAACTGAGAAACCTTTCTTTTGATAGAGAAATGTAATCTTTGTGCTGTTTGTCTACCGTTCTTTGACTGTAGAGCCTGAAACAGGATGTGAGAGAGTCTGCGTTACAATCAATCATTTCACCCTGCAATATCATGACTGACTCAGATCACGCCGCAATTTGCAGGAAGTCAGACAATGCCTGAAACAGAGTGAGGAAAAATTAAACAGAAAAAAGAGAGAAAGAGTGCAGAGCAGGTAAGACTGATGTCTCATCTGTTGCTGAGATATGAAAAGTAGTAATAAGGCAGCTGTCAGTTTAAATACAGACACAGGACTTGGTGTGGGTGTGTGTGTGTGTGTGTGTGTGTGTGTGTGTGTGTGTGTGTGTGTGCGCGCGTGCGTGCATGCGTTGTGACATGCTCCAGTCCAGACCACAGGGGTCTGATGAGGAAATTCAATCAGCTCAGCTACACAGACAGCCTGGAGGCCATCTATCTCACAGTTTGCTGCTATAGATCCGTCTTGTCGCTGGTCAGGCGGGGACAGGCCGCTGGTCAACATGGCTCAGTTAACCAATCAGACGCCTGGATGTACTTGCCGCAGAGACGAAAAGTTCCAGGATGTTAAAACATAATCACAAGTATAATAATTTGATGTGCATAGTTTGAGGAGAGGGCCTTTAAAGACAGGGCCTCCCATTTCCAGGCAATCTTACAGTAATGATTAACCCCTTTACTCCCGCTCCCTACGCCCCAATCCAGAGCTGCTGTGAACTTTGAAGCATTATGCTAACTGGCCTAAAAGACAGGAAAGGATTACTTCTTTATAATCCATGAGCTAACTATGAGCACACCCACACACACAGAGAGGGCCTGTAGAGGTGGCCTGGGGCCAGGACAGCTTGGGTTGGGGAGAACCCCACTGAGCTGAGCAAGACTGTACAGACAGGAAAGAGCAGAGTGTTGTGTGCGGAAAGGGCAAGCTACTGCAAATGAAGTGAACAGCAGAGTGAACCACACATCTGAATCATTAGCAGTCTGTTTGAGTCCTGTTTTTTTTTTATCCTTTTCTAGCTGGTCTTGTTCTGGTAGACTGGCCTGTGCTGTTCTTCTCTGGCTTGTTTTTCTATAAGACAAATTTACAAGAACCCGGACCCCCACCACTCTTCATTCTGCCCACCCCATCTCCATACTATATTACCCAGTGAGTGGCATGACATGTCTTACCATTCAAAATAATCCACTTACAAAAAAATCCTGAATCAATCATATCATTAAAATGCTTTCGTTCTTCTTAAAATCTTACTTTCTTAATCATTTCATTTAGAATATATAAAGATATAGTCTGTATGTGTGTGTTATTAGAGCTCAGTTTGCACTTTTGTACATGCTATAAAAACAAGGCATAGAGAGGCAGTGTGTGTGTGTGTGTGTGTGTGTGTGTTTTTTTGCTGGTTTAGTTTAACACTATCTATGATTGTTAGAGGAGCTTCAGCTGGTGAACGAGGATTCTGTGCTGCTGGGACTTAAGAGAGAAAGTATTTTCAGTGTACAAGCCATGTTAGGTGAAGTGAGAAGGCTAGTTAACAGTTACTTGAACCCCTCAAATCCTTCCTCCCCCTGCTGCCTTCCCCTTGTGGTCCCCTCAGCAGTCCTTTCTCTACACTGAAGTACTTCTCCATTCTTCTCTTTTCCTCTCCTCACATCTCCCTGGGGTTGAAATTATTTCTGTGAGTGGAGTCATGATCTTTCCACAGGTGGTCCGCAAGAGAAAGAGGGGCAGGACAGGAGAGAGACAGAAAGAAGGTTATATAAAAGTCAAAAGCTCTGAGAGAACAGTGTGCCAGAGTCAAAGTCTGTGGATGTGTAAATGTGAATGTGTGTCGAGTCTTGCGTCACAGTGAACATTGTTAAGTGTCCATAAGCAATGCTTTCACTGTGAGTCCCCTTCACTGTTGGCTGGGTTGTTGTTTTTTGCTTGTGTGTGTTTGTGTGCATGAATCCAATAAACATACAGCAATAGGCTTCCCTGAGTGGAGTGGGCCAGGTTTAAGAGTCCGTTAGACAACACCCAACAGCCCCACTATTCATGCTCAGAGACACACTTTCCTTTTTCCCCCCGTGATTTTTCAGTATCTGCCAAACTTTACAAGGATTTCATGAGTTAAAGAGGAATTACTCGTAGCAGTCCTCTCCTTTGTTTGCTCTCTTCCATGTCACACCAGGGCTGTGGGTTTTTAGATACAGGCACTTATCAAAGTCCCGTCAGCTTATAGGAAAAGAAACATAAGGGAGTGTGCACCTCCTCACCCTAGGTGTGTTGCTTGGTTTTAAGGGGGTGTGTGTCCCCTCAGGAAAGTGCTGAGTGGCTGCTGATCCTATTGATGGGGCCTAAAGGCAGGAGCTGTGCTACTGGGGCAGGGCATCTGTAGCTTCACTGGCCAGGTGGGAGGTGAACTTGGAGCCAAGTTCATGAGGGAGCCTCCTTCTGATTTCAGCACTGTTACAGTCACTTTGCCTGGGATGAGTCTGAGTGAGTCCCACCTCCCAAAGGATGTGTCCCAGAAGAGCCCTGATCCAGACAGAGGATTGGTGGGGCGTCTGACAGAACAAGAGTCAGGCTGTCTTTGAAATGTTGGTTTTCTATGTGTGTATGTTGGACTGTGCTCTCAGTTCACTGGAGGTTTCAGGAATCTAGTTTATCAGTGAGGGAGAGGGATCACAGAGGAACCATTTACATACTCCTGTGCCACCTCCAGTGCTACTGGAGCAGTAGTGTTTGGGCTTTGTTCTCATCAGCAGTCTTTGTTCTCCAGAGACAGCTGTGCAGTGGCGCGATGCAGCTCAGCGCTCACCCTACGCTGTGAGGCCAACGGTGTGGCTAAAGAGCACGGGGGAGGACTGTCCCCTTCTCCACTGCCTGTCCCATCCTCCTCCATCTCCATCCGTCCATTACTTTGCCTCCCTCTTTCCCTCTCCTCCTCTGGCCGTACTTTCTTGTCGTCTGACTCCTCCTGTGAGGCCTCCATGCGCTGGTCTTCGCTCCAGCGCCTCTTGAAGCGCAGCTTAAGGGGGATGCACTTCGTCTGTGAAGCTCCCGCCGAGCCCGTCTGAGGTGGGGGTGTGTTACTGTCCCCTGGTTCGGTGGGTTCACTCTTAAGGGTGGGCAGCATGCGATGGAGTGGACTGGAGTGTATGTGCTGCGAGGTGAAGAAGGGCATCAGGCCAGGTGGAGGCGGAGCAGGGGCTTTGAAGACCTCTTCGTCCAGGTCCTCATCAGGATGGGGGTGATGTTGGGGCGCGGCTGTGCCGTTAGCAAGGTGTTGGTGGTGTTGACGGTGGTGGTCAGGGGCTCTGGAGTGGCGAGAGGAGAAGAGTTCAAACTCCTCATCCCTCTCATCTGGGTCCTCATCACTAATGTCGGTCACCTCCACCTCTTCCTCTGACTCGATATCAGAGATGGGCTCCACCTGGACAGACATAAAAATGGGAACAGAGACAAAGATGAACACAGCAGGAAAACAGAAAATGGAGAAACTCATTGACAATTAATTAGTAAAAAATGTTAGTCCAGCAATGTTTAAGAAACAGTGAACACAATTGAAGTCAGTTTTAATTATATAGTATTGTAAATTTAGCTTTAATAAAAACAAGTTTGCTTTAAAGTGCTAATAATATGCTCATTTTCAGTTTCATAATTGTATTTAGAGGTTATATCAGAATAGGTTTTCGTGGTTTAATTTTCAAAAAACACTATATTTTTTGTTGTACTGGACATTGCTGCAGCTCCTCTTTTCACCCTGTGTGTTGAGCTCTCTGTTTTAGCTACAGAGTGAGGCATCTCACTTCTGTTCCATCTTTGTTGGGAGTCGCACATGCACAGTAGCTAGGTAAGGACTACTAGCCAGTCAGAAGCAGAGTATGAGGGCGTGCCACGCTAGCAGCTAGGCGAGCATTATAACGTGTGTTACAAAGTGACGCACGTTCGTCACGGAAGAAAAGGCTGGACTACAATAGAGCAGTTTGGAGCAGTTTGTGAACAGTGTTTTCTGTTGGAGATGGTAACTCCCTTTGGGGTGGACTTTGGGCTTTTTCACTTTGTACACCTATTAACGTGCAAAAAAAGATATAGAACACAATAAAGGAAAGGGAAAAAGCCAAAAAGCATAATATGAACACTTTAAGACAATGTCTGGCAATGGAGTGTTGTTAATACTGTAGATTGAATATACATGCGTCTTTTTAAGATCTTGTGGTGATTGTGGTCACCCATTTTCCCTATGTAACTTTGAGATTGCTGCGTAGATCATAATGGGGGATATTTGAGTCTATGTATCTCACCTTTATCTTGGGAAGTCCTGCACTGTTTAGAGACTGCGTTGAGGAGGAGGCAGAGATGAGGCCTGAGCCGCTGGCTGAGCTCAGGTCACTGCCAAATGACAGAGAGGAGCCCAGGCCAGAGGTAGACGACATGGACCCAGATCCTGAAGACATTGAGCTCTGCCTGAGTTTACTCTGGCTTTGACTCTCCCTGTGCTTCCTACCCAGTGGCGGTGGCTGCAGCTTGAACTTGAAGGGAGACATGTGTGGAGGCTCCTCACCCAGGTGGAGTGGGTGATGCATGGGATGAGAATGTGTGTGAGGATGGGCAGAATGAGGTGGATGCGGGTGGTGGTGGGCAGAGTGAGCCAGAGGTGGATGGTGGTGCCGTTCTCCTCCCCTCTCTCCCCCCCCTGCAGTCGCTGCTCTTTCTGCTCTCTCGGCAGCTCCTCTCTCTCCGCTCAGACCAGCCTTGTCTGTGGCGGGCCGGTGGGGCTGAGGGATGACGATGTTGGGGTAATGTAGGAAAGCTCTGGGGCTGAGGCCGTAGTTGTACACCGACTGGGTGTGGGCCTGCAGGTAGCGCTTCATGTCCTCTGGGTTAAAGGAGAAGTGGGAGCCTAACATGGGTGACAGGGTGGGAGAGGGGGTGTAGGGGAGGTGAGATGTCGGGGTCATGGAGAGCGCTGGGGACAGAGGAGGGGCTAGGAGGCCAGCTCCTCCTGGCCCTGGCAGAGGGGACACGGGGAAGGGCGACAGGGAATCTGGGTGGACCCGATGCCCTGTGTGACCACGGGAGCCTGGGTGCCCAGCATGGTTACCTGGTCCTCCATACATGCGGAACAGGGTTTCATGAGACAGACGGGGATGGATGATACTCCGGTAACCTCCTCCTCCACCACCAGATCCTCCTCCTCCACTCACACCCCTCTCTCCCCTCTCCTCCCCCGCTCCAGTGTTGCCTTCCTCAATCTCAGAATTGACAGAGGTGCCGTCGCTGCAATCGCTGACGGAGCCTCGTGCCATTCGTCGGGCCACAGAGCTGAACATGCCACCGGGGCTGCGCAGATCCTCATTCGGGGAGAGGACTTCGGAGGGCGTTGAGGGAGGAAAGCGGAAGTGGGTCCCTGCACCAGTGGGGACAGGAGGGGCACTCTGAGGAACGCTGCTTCCTGGAGACGCCAAGGGAGGGACAGAGGAAGAGAAAATAAAGAGTTGGAGAATACTGAGAAATAATATATAATGCTCTCCTGTGTAATCTATGTAATCTTGCTATCCTGTTGAGGGATTAGGAGATGCACGCATGCACGCATGCACACACACACACACACACACACACACACACACACACACACACACACACACACACACACACACACACACACACACACACACACACACACACACACACACACACACACACACACACACACACACACACACACACACACACTTACCAGAGGAGCCCATGTCGATGAAGGGGTAGTTGACCAAAACCAGTTTATTGAAGTTGAACTTATAGGTGAACCTCTTCCCTTTGGTCTTATGGAGGATCCTCTTGTTGTAGTAGTATCTGAAAAAGAAAATACAACAGATGTGATGAATAAAAATATTGAGAAAGACACATTGTGATCACACATGCATAGTGTAAAGACAAATATAAAGTCACATATCAGGGCTGACTTACTTAACTGCATATTATCTTATGCAACAATTTTGATGTCTACCACTAAGAAATATAAATACAGGCCTATTAACAGTCAAACATTTAATTTAAAATGTACACCTCATTTTAAAATATTATTCTGTTCCTGAAGTAATTGAGACACTGACAGATGCGCTGCACACTCAAGCACGCACTTTAATAAGCATGAGTCGCCCCCCTCCCCCCCCTCCCGTCTAATGATAGATATTACAGAGTGTTGTATGACATTTGCACAAAGCAGACCCAGTAAAGGGAGGCAGGAGAGGAGGGGAAAACAGACAGAAAACAGATAGCTGAGAAGCAGTGGATGGACTGAGCTGTGAAGCAGGAGGGATAGTGTCTGGAGAGATAAACAAACAATTAGGACCAGAGGTCAATGTACAGTATAATGCCAAATGTAGATTGTTAATGGATTGTAAGGCCACATGGATGTGTGAGCAGTTGCGTGCATGTTTGACAGGTGTGTGACTCACGTTACTTTTTGTGGATTTTGTATGTGCGGTATCTTCAGTAATATATACCTGTCTAACAGATGGTCAGGAATTTTAAAGTGTCTTTTAGGGTCAGCTTCTGTCATTAATTTTGCTAGATGGACCCATCTCTTTATGTAACAGCAAAGCAAAGCCACCAATAATTCAAATCTTTATCTGTTTATGTAATGGCCATTCTCTCAGTTTTTTAAGCGTTCTCTCTCCCATGGCTCCTGCCTACAGTACAAGGCTTCATTTTTATTAATCTTTGTCCAGCTCTTTATGTAACATCATTCTGCTTTCTTCCCCAGATCCACATCCACTTTATGTAACCTCTAGATTCCTGTCTGCCAACCCTCACACACTGAGGGAGACAGAGCAAAGAAAGAGGAAGAGATAAAGAGCAAGAAAGGAACAAAGGCGGTGTGTTTGTCTGTGAGGGAGATTACAAGCTTGTGTGGCATGCTCGCCAAAACTACCACCTATCCTTTCCAACACTACCCCTGGCTATTGAACACAATATTTAACCAGACTGCACATTTGCTCATCATGTCTGCATACCTACCTGCTTTTATAGCACAAGGCTCTGCTTTTCCTTCCTCCAGCATGATGTGTCTGCTGGCACAAGTTAAGTGAAGTGTGCTGACAAAGATAGGGGCTTCAGGGTATGTAGGTAATGCAGAGTAAATCAGAGCCCATTGACTATCATTATAATGAATGGTAGTTATCCAGACAGCAGTGTGTGTGTGTGTGTGTGTGTGTGTGTGTGTGTGTGTGTGTGTGTGTGTGTGTGTGTGTGTGTGTGTGTCTGTTTGGTGGTGGGGAGGCGTCGCCCTTCACCCCCTCTCATTATGCTTATTACACAGACTGGTTGGGCCGTTTTTACTCTGGGAACAGACTGTTGCTCTTTTTCACTTGTTCTCTTCTCCCATTATCCTTCTGATACCTCTCTCTCTCTCTCATCAATCCACCTCCCCCTCTTTATCCCAACTCTCTCCCTGCGCTCTCCACTCGTCCCCTGAGGCTATGGGAGAGGGTGAGGGAGTGAGGGAGAGACAGGACAGGCCTGCACTGTTGAAAACATTGTTTACGCCAGGCACAAAGCAGCATGTAATTTCTGCTCAAGGGGAGACACTCACAAGGGCCGAGAAGGAGGGGAGAGAAGCAGTTGGGAGCAAGGGGAAGGGCAGAGACAGGCAGGAAGTCAAGCAGAATTAAAAGGACTGTGATCAAATTAGCTGATGATAGAAAAGTCAACAAGCTGTGCTAGGGCCCACATATGGGTCTAATATAAATGTGGATTTCAAGACAAAAAAGCAATCAAAATCCAAAGTATCTAAAAATAATTTATTTTGTGCAACTGGAGCAAAATGTCATGACGTACTGCACTTTTATAAACTTCTGAACTATCACAATGAAATATGATATAAATTAGTTGTGAGTTTACTGTGTAAACCTAAATAAAATTAGGGCATTCTAATGGTGAAGACCCACAAGAAGCAAACAAATTGCCTCCATCATGCTAGTGAGTGGCAAGCTAGTTAGCAAACACTGTAAATAAGCAACCTGCCACAGTTTCCTACAATTTACCTGACTTGTTTTTGTTTCTATCTGCAATCTTGGAGGCAGAGGAGATACAAAAAAGCAGCTAAAGGCTAAACTTTCTGTCCCACCACTGCATCACTGTGTTGTCAGGGGAATTTCTCCCTTGTTTGCATGACATTAAACATTTTCAACTTTCAACCTCTCCCTTTTTTCATGTCATTGACAACACCATTCATCAGCACCAGACTACAGCTTCCAAAATGTCAATAAAGTTGAACCAACCCCTCTAGAAAAGAAATGAACATTATAACCTTTATGATGGAAGATTTATTGTGAGCTGTTGTATTAGACTGCATTCATTTTAGATAAAGTGTATAATTGGCATAAATATGGACTCATCCCAAAGGCCAATAATATCAGTGTGCTGACACATCTGTCTGACCCTGGCTCATGGCAGTTGGATAGTAGGGAGTGTAGCCAACTAAAATCTTGTGTGCGCTTGGATAAACACATGCAGCTAATACAAAGAATGCTGCAATGCAAAGTTGGAAGCAGACAGCAACTTTGCGTAATCCTAGCCGCAGCAACTGAAGCTGTGTTTGGAGCACATGGTCACCCATTCTTTCTCCATGCCCCCTCCTCCTGCGGCATCATACAGGCAGACAGTCTTTGAAGAGCATTTGAACTCACTTCAAAAGAGAAGAAAGAGATTCTTTGAGTGCCTGTGTTTAGCTGTCCACCGCAGCATATAACTGACATCTCATTCAGGCATACTCAAACACATGGTTGCCCCCACACACCCCCAGCACGCATCATCCAGGAAATGCAGCTTTATCCCGCTCCCTGTGTAACCAAAATAGTAGATTGATCAATCAATGCATGTATGGATTTAGTCAAAGCCTTGAGGGGAACTGAGGGGAGGCTTTCTATCAGTTGCTACTATGTGTGATTTTAGGCCAGGGATTAAGGCTGCGATTACACAGACCTGCGTCTGTGGTCCAAAACATTATGATCAAAGCGCACGCACACACACACACACACACACACACACACACACACACACACACACACACACACACACACACACACACACACACACACATCAAAACAGCACTTTAACCAGGATGGAAGCCATTTACACACCAGGGTGCAAAATAAACTTTTTTGTCCACCAGCCAAATGGCTAGTGAATGTTTAAATTTTACCAGCCACTCAGTACATTATTATTTGTATTTCTTAATTTGAATAATATAAACAAATTCCCTAAACCCTATTTGCTCATTTAACAAACAAGCCAACTAATAACAAAAGTTATTACTTGAAAGGAGTTTATTATTTACAGTTTATTACAACTTAATTTTAATAGGTTGCTTATAGTTCTATCCATGGGTTCTATCGGATATGACAACATTGTATTCGTCAAGAAATTGCTTAGATCTCAAAACGCAGCAACATCGCTAAAAAATAGATCCAACAGGGCACCAAAAACAAGAAGTCAGACTAAGGGCGTTTTCACACATGAAAGTCCGAACCAAGGTCCGGACCAAGGTTCATGTTTTTGTTACATTGTATACATTTGATCCGGTAAGTTTTGGTTTCACACTGCAGTTATGCAAGCGCACTAAAGATCTATACGTGACAAAACTACGTCCTGCCGTCATCACATACGTGAGCTGCGTCTCCAGATACTTATAATTGATTGGTTTGTAGACGGGCTTCCCCGTCCTCATATATCTTTTCTCTGTGTCGGAGTTTTTTCAGCTGACTGCTGCTCTCCCCTACTGCCGCGGCTCTTTTTGTTTTGTTGTGATGTTGAGAAGCAAGACACTGGAACTTTCTGGAGAATTTATTCAGAGACAAACGGAAACCTACACTGTACATTTACTACCACTTAACAAATAAACTGCTGATGTATTCTCTGCTCTGAGCGCATTCACCGTCACTCTCACTCTCTCATGTAGCCTACACACTAAGCACCAAGCTATTCCTTAAAGGAGCTTCCCCAGTCTTGTAACACAAGGAGAGCCTGCCAGAGCTTCTTCTATTTGGTCCGAAAGTCCGAACCATCCAAAAAATGCTTTCACACTGTAAACGAACCGGACCATGGTTCAGTTTGGTCCGGACCGAGACCACCTCTTTTGCTCGGACCAAAATTTGGTCTTTTGATCCGGACCGTGGTCCGGGGGAGTTTTCACACCTGTAATTTTGGTTCGGATCAAACTGAAAAGTCCGAAAGTCCGGACCAAATGAGGTATGTGTGAAAACGCCCTAACATTCAAATAAGTTTGGCTTACCTGGGGGTTGTTTACAACCTATACAATTGTCTGACTGCTAATGTTTGTTGCCCCATTGGACTCAAGGTCTAAAACAGGAAATATCAACAAAGCATTGGATGTAAGGACAAAAGACCTGTCCGCTATGACCAACAGTTTGAATTACCCCATTACTGTATATGATATCTGTATAAGCTCACTAATCTATATCAATATCAGTATCACACACACACACACACACACACACACACACATTGTTGGGCTGTAAATAGGCACCGACAGTGACAGGAAGTTGGGATTACAATACTCCCCATGAGCTCCGTGTTTATTTTCTGCCTCTTTCGTCAGCATTGGCCGTTACACATACACACCCTAGCCAGATCCTTCTCTACATACAAGCACAAACACACACCAGTTGTTGACACTCAAGTGTGTGTGTACAAGTTGCACACGCGAAAGTGCTTTGTGTAGAAACCAGGTTTGACTAGTGTTACAGTCTTTCAAAAAGAAAATTTGTTTGTGCAGGGATGTGGGTGTATATATATATATATATATATATATATATATATATATATGTGTGCGTTTGTCTGTGAAGAGGGGGATCTAGTCCGATTAGGATGGTCACATGCTCTGGGGGTGCGTACTCGAGCACACTTTGGTGTGTGCGTGTATTCCACCCTCATAGCAAATAAAGGCCTCATTCAGTCAGGGACAATGACATACACACAACACTGATGCACGCTGAACACATACATGCTGCAGATAAAGACAATGGAAAGACAATGCACACAAGCATAAGTTGAACACAAAGTCATACAGTGGTACTGTCCCTGGGTGCTCCCTCTGCACTTTCTCTCTGGCCCTGGGTGTTTCCACACAATGCGCTGATGTAGAGAGGACCTTCTGACCTGAACAGGCCCAGCCAGATAGGTGAGTAACACTGTGTGCATATGCAGCAGTATTTCCTGCAGGATGTTTGTATATGTGATGATTGGGGTTACTTCTAAATGCAGCAGAGCCAGTTTAAGTGCAGCAGTTTAAAAATGGCTACTGGATTTCAGGGCTTTCCTTGGAAGACTGGAGCAGTGGCATTAAACATTCATACTCCACCATAGTACCATCAATCCACTTTAAAAGTAGGTTATTAAATGCATGTTCTCATGTAGTTTTACTATACAATAAATGGTAAAATGTTCTGAATATAAAGCATCACCATACCCAAGAATCTTGCGGAATCTTCCATCTGTGGTGGCACATCACAGTTAAATGAATGTTGGGACATGAAGCAAACACTACAAACATGTGTGCAAGCAAGCATGCATTGGCAAGAGCCTGTGCACAATGGTGCATTTGTGTATGTGAATTTGCACATGTGCGGTGTTGTTAATCTTTGCCAGCTGTGCGTGGCAGTCCCCCTGACCTCTGACCACTGTGTTGGAGCCAATAAGGGCTGCTGACTGGAGGACAGGGGGGCCTGGAGGTCTCTAGGAGCTGGGACCTCTTAGCATGATTACGCTCATTAAGCCAGCATTCTGCAATGAGTGATTGGCAACAGGCTTCATTTTTCCTACTCTCTCTCGTTTGTGGATCGGTACAAGTCTCACTTATGAGAGCGAGACGGTGGTGCAGGAGGAAGAGGGAAGGCTTGGCCTTTTTATTAGTGGACAGGTTTACTTCCACGTCCTACCAAATGAAATGATTCCTCAAGACGAAAATGCAGCTGACTGTTAAAGATTTTGTCCTTGCTTTCATGTATTACTTGCACCAAAAATATCAGATAGCCCTGACCTCAAAGCCCTGACACACTCTGGACAACACCAACAGACCTTAATATTCTATTGCTTTTATTTGATTCACTGTAACAAGGCAGAACAACAAAGTCAACTAATTAAAAAAGCAATACTATAGAATTATAGTCTAACCTCTTTCAACGTCAAGCATGTTCACATGCACACACTTGTACATCCACACACACGCAGTGGGAGTGTAATCCTCTCAACAGGAGTGGGAATTTCACAGTGGCCGTTGGAGCGGGACACCAAGATGACGCATGGACTGTGAGGCTGTGTCCCCTTAACGGCAAGCCAACTGATACGCATATGTCCACACACACAATGCAGCAGCGCTGCTGATGGGAATTTCCATCATGTGCATGGCAGACAGGAAAGAATAAAAGAATTGAGGTAAAAATAATAATTACAAAGGCTAAGTCATAAAAAGAATACTTCAAAACAGACGGGCCTTTTCAAGTATGTGAGCATGGGTGTGTATGCTAATTGCCACATGCCGACTGTGGTCTCCATTATTAGCAGACTCCAGGTTTTCTCCATATGAAGGGCACAAGGAGGCCTGCTAGCCAACAGTTTGCTCCATATGGAGACTGTTACCATGCACATGTGTGTTTGTGTGCCTCCTTTATAACTTCATTAATCTTTAGTGCCAGTAATCCTCTTGCTACATTACTATTGATGTGCGTCTTCCGAGGTTTCATTTCCAGTGTTTCTTGCAGTGAAGGACTGTCGACAGCTCTGGTGTCAAATCAGGTGACTACATGGACGTAGGTGTGTGCATGTGTGTGACGTTTTGTTGACTGTCCTTCCCAATTTGAGCCTGAAGTGACTCTGCTCAATTCACAGGCACAGAGGGAGACAACCTGGCCGTAAGAGGGTGGATGAGGACACGAGTGCCAGAGGGGAAACTCCTGTGTAGAAAACATTGTGATAATCAGCCTGTAAGGTCAGTTTATCAGAGGGCACTAAGATCTGCTATATACACACTTCCTGCAGCCTAAGCTTCAAATCTGTTACAACTCTAGAGGATGGACATGCTATAAATACACAGCTTGACCACAAGTATCCTCGTCCATATTCTGTTTCTCTCTAATTCAGGAATCCTAAATCTGAATGTGTATGTGTGTGTCTCATGCACACATTAGTCCATGTTAATTCCCTCTGTCCGCATGGGATCCCATCTGTAACAGACATTATCTTAATCTCACCAGTGTAAATGACTGCACATAAGCCTCCCCACCCTAAATTACGTAATTCAATGCATTTCCCTCCTTTAATGGCCTATGTTGGCTTTCTTTACAGTGCTTAGCCTAATCTTGGCTCTGTTTGGCTGTAAACAACAAGCTGGGGACACACGACAGAGTGAATGGGATGTTCTTCTTACTAAAACTGGCATCAGCTGAGAAGAGTCCCCCAGGGATATGCGATGTCTGTAATTCTGAGCTCTAATGTGCTGAGAGGCCATAGTGGTATAGGATAGATCACAAGATTGATTAGATATTAGGGGTGTGAATCTTCACTGGCCTCATGATTCAATTCGATTACGATTATCCTGTCAACGATTCGATATCATGATGCATAACGATGCACCACCTCCTCAAATTTATTATATATTGCTACACATGGTTTCTGCTCTTAAAAAGACACTTCCTGAATGTAGCGGAGTCTGAACACAGAAGACAACAGACAAAAGGCAAAAACAGAAAAAGCAAAGTGAAAAGCAACAAGCAATATCAGTAGGCAATAATCGATTATTGTCTGTCACTGCATCCGCATCGCGATGCAATGATTAATTTCAACACTCCTATTAGATATATCTTCTTTCTATAATCAAATAAT
Source organism: Sander lucioperca (assembly GCF_008315115.2). NCBI lineage: Eukaryota > Metazoa > Chordata > Actinopteri > Perciformes > Percidae > Sander > Sander lucioperca. Next base: position 2,647,654 of record NC_050182.1, on the reverse strand, counting down.
ATTGTGACCTAATGTCTCACTGTTAAAGCCAAAAGCACAAACCAAATCAGAAGCATCTGTGGTGACGCTCAGATTTGATCCATTTTATGAAACGTTTTCGCCTTGCAATACCCCCACTATTGTGTTGGTCTTGAAGCAATTTACTTTATTGACATGTCAGTCCAATTTGATTTACCTCATACTTAGCAAACCCAATTTAAAAGGTCAGCAAAGCAGACCAAGAGAAAAACTAAACCAACCATTGCATGCAAAGTTTAAACTATGGCACAATATTATTCTTCACAATACGTGAGTGACAGAGGTCCAAATCAGATTATAAAGTCTATCGATGATGTTGAATCATAATGTAGTTGATATCAAATGCTGTTAAAATGTCTATTAGCTATGGTCCCAACCAAAACTGTGTCAAATGGGTTTGGCTGAGCTGGCACCCATGGATATAACCAAAAGGTGTAAAGGTGTGACCAGCCAAATGGGTCAGTGTTGTAACTCTACTTGGCGCATAATAGTAGCTAAACTTGTCCAGGTCAATAGCCTGTGAAGGCATGTGGCCAAGGTCACTCTTACAACATTTACACGTATTATAGACTTGGTTAAGTGCTATTAGTGCCTTGGCAGGCATGACTAATGCAATGTCTGGGTGAAACAAAGCTAAACAGTTAAAGCTATTGGGGTCTGTGTGGTCTGAATGAAATGCTTCTAGCAGGTCATTGCTATAACTGGAATCAAATGCCAGGATCAAATATGGTATGTGACACAAGGCTTCTTTACAATAAATGTAGCCTGAGGGGTGTCTGTGTGTGATTTAGTCATAACATAATTTACTAAATATTTGCTAGTTAATCTGTGTGTGTAAACAACCTCCCTGATCAGTTCATGACCACAGGTGAGGGTTGGAACATAGATAGACTGATAAATCGCCTTCAGGCTCAGCTCCCTCTTCACCACAGAAAAATCTCATTCACCTCTTCTGTCAAGCCACTGCAAAGCCTTTTCACTACTTCAGTGACCTCCGCCAAAGAGATAGGCAAGATAAGTTAGGGCACCCTGGTGGTCTTGGAGTTAGGGCGCAGACTATAGGCTGGGCATCCCTGGTTCACGTCCAGCTGGGAACTTTTGCTGCTTGTTGTTTCCTATGTTTTAGAAGAAGTCTCCCAGCTAATCCTGCCTTGTATAGGCCGAAGTTGGAGAAACAGCTAGCTAGCTCATGTAATCCTTACCTAGCTACTGCGCATGTGCGACTGACAACAAAGATGTTACAGAAGTTAAGAGGTCTCACTCTGTAGCTAAAACAGAGACCTGAACACACAGGGTGAAAAGAGGAGCTGCAGCAATGTGCAGTACAACAAAAATATGGGTTTTTTTGAAAATTAAACCATATAAACCTATTCTGATACAATCTCAAATTACAATTATGAACCTGAAAACGGGCATAATATGGCCACTTTAAAGTGTTCCTTCCACCACCCAACAATATCCCTAGTCGAGGTGAGCAGTTCTCCTCTCCTGCTGAGAAGAGCCTGGGAATGGCACTGCCTGTCATCGAATTATCTGGAAAAAGGAGCAATGTCAACCCCTGCCCACGAGTTGAAATCCAGAGACAATACTATCTCAGGCTCATTCTCTCCAAAAAGATGACATTACATGTCCCGAGAGCCAGTAGCCAGTCAGTCCACCAAGGGCCCTGCTTTTGCCCATGGCACATGGCAATGCACTACAACCCTACACTTCTTTGGCTGGGCCAATCACCCACAAGATTGCGGCACCATGTTAACTGTGTCGGGAGACCAGGTCTGACAGAGTACTGCAAGCTCACTCATCAGGCCTGGTTTCAGAGGGGGATCGACCTGTTGCTAATTCATAAAGGGTCATTGAATCACTCTTAGTCTGGCCCTTAACCAGTCAGTGATTTTTAATAATATATTTATTCTATGAAAGTTAATTTTCTTCCTCTTACTTAATTACATTCCTCTATTCAAATTCAGTGTGGATTTATATTAGCGTCTTGGCTATTCTAAATAGACAATAGTGTTTTGTGTGATTTGATTGAACAGTAAATTGGTCGTTCAACTGGAGCATGTGGGCTCTTCGAATTTTAGCATATGATAAATGTTCATGTGAATATGCAGCCCTGTAAGGTCCACAGATCCTTATCATAATCATGAGCTCATCTGGTGTATTTGCTGGTCTCCACAGAGAAGTTAAAGGTCAGGTACAGGAGCCAATAACTATGAATGAATACACACCCCCACATACAGATACACAATTCATCATGTTTCTCTGTCATCGTACCTGAGTGCCCTGCTCAGCTTATCATAGTTCATTTGGGGTTTACACTTCCTGGCTCCCCACAGCCGGGCCACTTCATCCGGGTCCTTGATGACAAACTCGCCGTAGTCCCCCTGCCAGGCGATGACATCGTGATACTCTTCTTTCCTGAGCAGCTCCAGGATGAAGTGCCACAGCTGGATCTGCCTGGACCCGGGGCTCGACTCAGGCTTGTAAGCCCATTCTGGGAAGGCGATCCCTGTAAAAGACAGATAAAGAGAGCGGGAGGGTTACTGTGTGCGTCACAATAAATAGCAAATGATGCTGTAGAGAGCAAATGTTGTAAATTAAACCACAATTTATTTGTTTATTTTTTGCTGACAAGACTATCTAATTTCAAACAACTGAGTGACATAGAACTCAAATGAACCCTGAAAAATCTTTTTTGAATTTTGGACGTTTTTGGAGAAGCCAGGCACAAGAAAAGACTAAGGTATGATTACAATTAGGAGTCAGAAATTGTAGCTGTTTCAGGTGAGTGGAGTAGAGGATTATAGGTGTCTAGAAAGGTATAGATGACACACACAACAAGAGCAGCTGAGTCAAGCACAGTGTCCTCATCCATATCTTACATTGCATATAGCAGTCTTCACTACTTTCAAGTCTTCCCTGAACTTTCACTCTCCGGACAATCTTCAAACAATTTTTCTGAAGCAATTTTGTTTTTAAATGGACAGTTTGACAGAGTAGAGAGCAGGAGTAAGGACATGCATGATGTAAAGAGAAAAGAGAATAAGGCATCTCATAAACAATGGCATACAAAGCACTGTAACATGCCTTAACCTGCTGCATCCTAGCATGCCGCTATAACTTTTAATATAATAAAATGTAATAATTGTCTTTATCTTACCTCTGTGGACAGAGGTCTCTATTAAAATGACCTAGAAAAGCTATTGAAGATGCAAATAAAAATGTAGATGGCCTAATGTGGAGGTAGACTAAGGCTTTTGTATTAACCACATTCCTCTAATGTCATTACCACAGTAGCTCTTCACAGGAAACACACATGCACACTGAAACTACAATACTAAAAGTTGTAGTGTTAGTGGGCTTCATGGAACAGTTAGGCATATGAAAACCCTTTCCACTTCTCCTCCACCTCTTTCCTCTCATGCAGTCATTCTTTCCTATGACAGGAGGAAAACAACATGGCCAGTCATCTCTCCTGTCTATCCCTCCATCTTTCTCTACCCGCTGCTCGAAGGAAACGAAGAGTAAGAGACACAGAACGAGACTGTGGGCGTGGGTATATGACTGTTTGTATGAGCATGTGTGTGCCCAAGTGTACGAGTCAGAAAGAGTGTGCCAGTGCTTGTTTAAAAATGTTTGTGCAAGTCTCCCACTAACATTCTGTCGCCTGGGTGGTCAAGAAAGTTTGACACGACCAAGCAAATTAGACTATAACAGAGTAATATTCAGCCAGGACTGGATTTTATTTTATCAACAATCATCCTCATAGCATAGCACTGATACATGCACAAGTGAGGAGCTGGAGTTAACAGAGAAATAGCATCCATCCTGATAAAGTGTTGCTGTGCAGGACATTTATTGCCCGCTGATGTTAATTTAAATGGTTGGTGCAAATAACACTAAGCACCACATTACACTGAATAACCAGAACAATGTAGTTACCTGTCGGATGTAATGAAATGCAATACAATAATGAATAAGTGTATAAAACAAAATTAACAAGTTGATGTTAATGAATTAATTAAGTTAATTAAAACATTTTAGAGAAGTAGTATTTAGTAGAGGGCTATTGTTTTACAAGGGACAGGGTATGTATTGTATTTCTCTATTCTCATGGTTTATTTTATTATTACTTCCTTTTTGGGCGGGACATGGAAAGACATGTGGCTAGCATAAAGCCAGTGTTTGCGATGCGTTTAAGAGCACTGCATGCAAATGGAAACAGGAAATGAGACAGGCTGGGCTACAGATTGGAAAACAAACAGGCCCATGTCAACAGATTATGGATGTGCAGGCTTGTCAATGGATTTGCTGGATGACAGCCTGAGGCAGAGATAGATAAACCTGATAATCTCTGCTGCACTAGCCTGTTCTGACCATTTAGTCACTGTTACATAACACTAAATAATGCTGATAGCACATCTGCCAGACCTTTATGAATCTGTACATAGTACTGGAGCCTTTCATCAACATGGGTTACCAACTTTACTATTTTTTTGCTTTTTATGCTATGCAAGAGACCCACCAAAAGCAGGCACATTTTGGTTTCCAGATTTTCATTAAAATAGGCAGAAAGGAAACCTACGCAGGCTACTAGATATTTCTTGCCACCAATTTGTGGTGGTTTTCCTCCAATCACAATGATGTATTTGCAAGGCATGGTCACTCAGTTGTCCCACCTACCAAGAGTCATTTTGCGATTCAAAATAAAGATTTTCAGTCAAACAATGTGCCTTCACATTTTCCATCTCTGAATTCCAGACAGGAATTCATCATTGACTATTATGCAGATAGTAAGTGGCTAATGAGGAGGTCAATAGGGGTGTGCAAAAAAATCGATTCATATTCGAATCGCGATTCAAGCTCTACCGATTCAAAATCGATTCATAGAATTCCAAAAATCGATTCATAGTTAAAAAATGTCTATGTCTACTGCAATCACATGGGAAAAGTAACTACATTTACATACTGTGAATCGTTTTTTTTTTTTTTTTTTTGGAATCGAGAATCGTTTTTGAATCGTGAGCCTAAAAATCGATAATGAATCGAATCGTGACATTTTCTGAATCGTGCACCCCTAGAGGTCATCAAACAGGCTGTGCAAGCAGCTTAGCCACTGCTACAGATTATTGTTCTTTATAACAGTGTGAAATGACCATGGATGTTAACTGCATAAACTGCGCTGTCTGTGTCAGTACTTTCTCAGACTTTCCAGACCTGCATAAGTAGGTAGCAGTTAGCATGCAAATTAAACAACACTCACTGTCATTTTTTTCCTTTTTCTCTTCCCACCCTCCTCCTCCTCTTTCACTTTCAAACATTCAAACAAACACTTGTTGCTCGATCAGACCCTGAGTGAGCTACAATCACATAGGAACACACCGGGGGCAATCACAAACATACTGGCCCGGCCGAGCCTCCAACAGTAACACATAATCACCCACACACGCACTCCTACTGCAGAGAACAACATATTATTTCCAGACATAGCAAACTGATGGTGACTGTGTCAAGACAAGTCAAGATGTGACTGGTCAAATCGCAAATCTGGCTGAGGTGAATAACTGGAAACAACATTACAGCTTTTAAGAGTTTTGAGTGTGCGAAAGTAAGCAGTGACTTTGTGTGCCTGTGTATGTCTGTCAAGATGCATCTGTAATGATCTTTTTGACTTTAGCATGGACCACAGAGGTCACTATATACACACACATCATATTTCAGGTCCTTGAGTGAAATAGATCTCATGTAAACACTTGGAGAACTGCCAGCCATGCCATTTCTGAAAAAAAGGCAAGAGGACATTCTCTTCCTGAAATGACGCATGATACTCTGTCATCAGCAACAGCATATATAAAAAGTGACCATGCACTGTGTGTGAGTGTGTGTGTGTGTGTGTGTGTTGGTAGGGATTAGGTTTAGAGGAATGCTGAGAGCAAGAACAGGTGCCTTTGTCCTTCTATCCACCCAGAGTCCAACCCAGGCTGAGCTGTCCTGACTCACACTGGATCAGCTATCACACACACTCTGATCCGTTTCATCAGCGCTATACACCCAATACAAAAATTTCAACAGGGAATTTTTGGAATCTGTGTGAGCATACAATCTGTGTGAAGGTAGGATGAAGAAGAGAGAGAGGAGCAGCAGCAGCAGCAGGGAAGAGCCTGCAGAGCACGACCTAACCCCCTCCACCACACTTAACCTCTCCGACCTCGACTCTCCCTCTCTTTGGCTCCTTTCCTCCCTCGCCACTCCACCCCCCTCCCACCCTTCCTCCCTCCCAGGGGAGACACCAGATAGCCATTACAGCATGCAAGCCTCACACTCTCACACACACACACACACACACACACACACACACACACATACACATAGACAGACATCAATAATGTAGGGACTGGTGTGGAGGGTTGATGATAGGGGTACGCCTAATTTCTGGCCTGGGACACTAGAGAGTGCAAGTGCATCAAGAGGTGTGTGTGTGTGTGTGTGTGTGTGTGTGTGTGTGTGTGTGTGTGTGTGTGTGTGTGTGTGTGGTGTTGGGACAAGTGAGGGGCAGGTGGTAGAAAGTGATGCAAAGGGGATGAAGAGGAGGAGGATGAAGGAGGGAGTGCAAGAGGAGGGAGAGAGGGGTGGGAGTGAAAGAGAAGAAGGCAAGATGAGATGGCGTGAGCACTAGGACAAGTGGAGAACAGAGAAAAGAAAGTAGAAAAAGACGGGGGAGGGAGATCAGGGAAACAAAAGTGGGAAGAGAGAGAAAGAGAGACAATGGCAAGAGTGGGAGAGGAGAGAGGGGGTGGATGGAGGGAAGGAAGGGGTTGAGGGAGCGATGAGATCATAGCTCGTCTGGTAGTCTGTTGTCATCCAGATCAGATTGCTTATCCCCCCCATCCCCTCCTCCTTCCCAATCCCCTCCTCATCCTCCTCCGTTCTAGGAGTGCGGATGCCTCTTTTTCTCTGTGTGATCTTGGTGGCAGGCCCCTAGCAGACTTCTAACACTGCTGCTATTCCAGCTATGTGTGTGCCGCTCACCAGTCCAACACTGACCTTCACTCTCTCACACGCCGCGAGACCAGAGGTGGTCAGGGGAGATGAAAGCAAAAGAGTGGTAGAGGAAAGAAAGAAAGAGAAAATGGCTACCATCCTTATTTTACATCCGGTCTGTTTTGTGCTCTTTCAAAAGGCAATTAGCAATTATTTACAAGCAAAATATCTTGCAAGCAGCTTTCTTCGGCTTCTTAAATGTGTTGATTTGCTGCTTTTCTTTGACATATACGACCACCACTACTGTAGTAGCGCTATGGAACAGTGCAACGCAATACATGTCCTTGCTTCTAGTTTTTGCTGTTGAACATCAACAGTTGGTAGCTGTAATGCACCCACAAAAAATGTAGCAACACACCAAGAAAGGCTAGGAAAACGAAGATTGCTAGCAAGCCAACATGGATGTAAACAATGCAAGCTTTGCAAAGGAAGGAAATGTATACACACAATGCATTTGGGCGAGAAACAGTGTTTGTTTACAAGAAAACTCCACAGGGTACCTTTAACTGAACAGCTTTGTGTTTTGGACTGTTAGATGAATAAAACAAGGAATTTTATTGATAAAATACTTAATCAATTAATTGAGAAAAATAACAGTGAACTTATCTGTGATGAAAATAATCATTAGTTGCAGCTCTAAAACATTTGACAACTACAACGCCTCAAAGGCATGACCGACTGGATCTCCGACCTGGGACTGAAGTGCCAAGGAGGGCGAGAGCTGATGGGAAAGAGGTAGAGGCAGACGGGCAGTCAGACAAAGTATTGGAGTGAGAAAGGAGAGGAGGAGGAGAGATTCCCAGAGCTGCGAGTCCTACTCAGCAGCAAATCAACTGACAGGTCTGTGCCAAACTAACAGTGGAGTTGCAGACTCAGGATTTTTATACAGGGCCAGGGCCTCTGAACAGCCATTAGCGGCAGTTGGCTAGCACCGTGCTACTTTAACCCAACTCAGCTTTAGCGTGGATGTGGGAAACGACCTGTGCAAGTGTGTGTGGCTGAGGGGGGTGAGGTCACTGTCGGCTCTGAGAGTCTGTAAAAGCACTAAAAACTGAGAGTCAATATTTGCCTATAGCACATTCATACACAAGTATTACACAGCCTTGTCTTTGTCACAGCTGCTTGGATAAGTGAAACTGCCTGAAGCGCTTGGGGGACAGAGAAGACAGAAACACAAGACCAGGAGGTGGAGGGGAGGGATGGTAAGATAATAAAAGACTTGGTGGGTGAGACAGAGAAAGTAAGAGTGAAAGGAGGGAGAGAAAAGAGGAGGGTGGGCTCTGCAGGAGAAGGAGTAGGAGGGTAATCAGAGCCCATACGCCTGAATCCCAAAGTGTCTGGACTCTTCCCACCAAGTCCATTAAAAATTCATTAGGCCAATACTTTCGGAAGACTATAGTGGGACAGACAGAGACACAGGAGAGAGACAGAGAGCAAAAAACTGGGAATAATTGATGGGAAAAGCGAATAATTTGGAAGGGAATTTTTAACTCAAAATGTATTTATTAAAAATGCTACTTACATTTTGGAACAAATATCCAAAAAAAATGTTGTACTAGTTATGTATTTTGAGATTATCATAAACTGCAATATACATATATATACACACACATATATATATGATATATATATGAGTAACCTTGGAAACGGTGGTCCCAGCTCTTTTCAGGTCATTGACCAGCTCCTCCCGTGTAGTTCTGGGCTGATTTCTCACCTTTCTTAGGATCACTGAGACCCCACGATCTTGCATGGAGCCCCAGTCCTTCCATTTTCTAATAATTGCTCCAACAGTGGACCTTTTTTCACCAAGCTGCTTGGCAATTTCCCCGTAGCCCTTTCCAGCCTTGTGGAGGTGTACAATTTTGTCTCTAGTGTCTTTGGACAGCTCTTTGGTCTTGGCCATGTTAGTAGTTGGATTCTTACTGATTGTATGGGGTGGACAGGTGTCTTTATGCAGCTAACAACCTCAAACAGGGGCATCTAATTTAGGATAATAAATGGAGTGGAGGTGGACATTTTAAAGGCAGACTAACAGGTCTTTGAGGGTCAGAATTCTAGCTGATAGACAGGTGTTCAAATACTTATTTGCAGCTGTATCATACAAATAAATAGTTAAAAAAATCATATATTGTGATTTCTGGATTTTCTTTTTTAGATTATGTCTCTCACAGTGGACATGCACCTACGATGACAATTTCAGACCCCTCCATGATTTCTAAGTGGGAGAACTTGCAAAATAGCAGGGTGTTCAAATACTTATTTTCCTCACTGTATATATATACACACATATATATATATATATATATATATATTTATATGAGATATATATATATATATATATATATATATATTATATATAATATATATATATATATATATATATAATATATATATATATATATATATATATATATATATATATATATATTATTATTGTCTGGTCTATAAAATGTCAGAAAATAGTGAAAAATGACAAAATGTCCATCAAAATTGCCCTAGAACTAAAGATGACGTCTTCAAAATGCTTGTTTTGTCCGACCAGCAGTCCAAAACCCCAAAATATTCAACTTTCTATCAACGCAAACCAAGAAAAACAGCGAATGTGGACATTTGGAAGCAGGGAATACTTAGCAAAAAAATGCATACTTAACATTTACAATTAACACCTTTAAAGCCGTTGCTGTTGAATCTCATGTTAAACTCATAGGGATGATTAAGAACCTCCACAGACTTGCTGTTGAATAGTCTGTCGATCCACTTATTGTTTCGGCTCTAACTACAACCAGTCTTTGGTTTCACGTCATCAATTTGTGCAGGGAACTGGTTGAGGATTTTCTAACTAATATGCAAGAGATAGAAAACATTTTCTGCGTATGGCTGCGTGTTTCTTTGCAACTCATTAATACTCAAGAAACAACGGTGTAATCAGATGTTTTAAGCTGCCACCAGTGGAAATGTCTAGTAGAGATGCAGATTAGATCATTAACTTTTGACTGTTTGGGCTTAGTTTCCATTTGAGTTTCACACTGGTTTACTTTAAGTTCTGCAGAACTTGAATGAGATGATAATAAATAAGTAGGCAAGTTGTTTGATTAATTACACAAGTTTGTTATCATGGTTTTATCATGACACGCAGAGTCGATTTAACTTGTTTGGAAACAATCATCGAAAGAAATGTGGGTTGTGAATAATCGAGATGGAGGAATCGTTTTTGTTGGAGGTCCATGTTGGAGTCAAGAGCGTTCATGCCCCCTGCATCAACTGAATGACACACATCACACAGAAAAACCTGTAAGCCTAGCAGGCTGCTCAACTATTCTAAGAGGTCACCAACAGTCTATATTTTCTATAGGCTTTTACTCACTGCCATAGAGCTGCAGATGAGAGAAACAGAGAAAGAGCAAGAGGGAAGAGAGTGCTTTGTGGCCTTGGAGGGGCCAAAAATAGCCCCACACACACACTGGGGTTATTGTTCAACAGAGAACACACAACATGGATGAGGAGAAGAGGGAAAGTACAGAAGTGCTGAAGAGGAAGAGGAGGAGGTGATGAGGGAACAAGTGGGACAGGGAATGAGAAGGACATGACATAAGATTTTGACTCTCGGTCTGTGTCTTTTCCAGGAAATTGTAATGGAGCAAGAAGGAAAAAAAAAAAGCCTGAGCATCTATAGGGATCCTCTCTTCCAGAACAAGCTCTTCTCTCTTTACATAAGAATATAAACTTGTCAAGTCACTGACAACATAGTTCAAATGTCCATTAGTTGAGAAAAAAAAAGGCTTTAAAGTGTGTGGAAGAGTATATCAGGGTTGACTTTGAAAGCAAAAACTACATTTGGTTTATCAGCTGACTAAAGCACTTTATTAAAAAAACTAAATGAATAACTCCATTGTTATCATTTAGGGCTGTACTCGTGATTTTGCATATATTTTACCACTAAAAGCAAATTACTTTACACTACTGCTGAGAGTCAACTATTTTTCAAAACAAATTGATTTCTAATTTTCCACACAGCCATTTATTTCAGTACATTATGAAAATCAACTTGCAGAGATTTGAAAATGTTTAGATAGTTAATCCAACATGGTGAACATTTGGTGGCATTTGACATTTGGTGACATGAGCTCCCTTTCAAAGTTACAAATAAAGTGTGCTTATGTAGTTAAAAGTAGAGTAACGAGAATTTTAGATAATTTGGACTTAACAAAACAAATTTGACATGACAAGTAACTTTTAAGTTAATGTTCAGCAATAGTGAAAGTATAATCCTGCCTGAATCAATAAAGTTATTGCATGATCGAAAATAATTGCCAAATGTAATGTAAAATAGACATTGTTTAGCAACAACCAGGGTCTATTAGGATTGAAAACAAAAAGATAGAAAAAAACAAGTTTAACGGATTAACCACTAGGTAAAACTAACTTAGTGAAAACATGATCACCTAAGAGGGGTCGCCTGGTGTCTAAAGAGGCTGAGCCCGTTGGTGATAACTTAATTTTAGGCTGTGAGGACCCCAGTGGTGTAGTATCTATCCACATGGGACAACTAAACACACTACACAGTCTATGTAACTAGCAACATGAGGTTCTTCACTTGGGAGGTCTAAGAAAAGGCACAAACACACGCACGCAAAAAAGTCACAAATGCATGTTGGAGCACCATGTGGACAAAAACACTGAGCACTCTCCACACACAAACACACATAAAGCCTCAAGGTGTGCTGGACAACTGGACTCTTCTCTGTGTAATCACACTTATAAACAAGCCTGGTGGGAGAGTGTGTGTGTGTTTGTCTGTCTGTGTGTGTGTGTTCCCCAGAGTTTGTTAAGAACAGCAGAATAATATTGTGTCAGAGATAGAGTCCTGTTGCTCTCAAGGCACTGTTAGGTATATTTACTGTCACCAAACGCACTTCTCCCAGGACACACACACACACACACACACACACACACACACACTTTCAGCAGCAGTTGAGTTACCCAAGAATAGGGGGCTTAAAGCCGGGGTTGGATACTGAACCTAAACGATCGGTATCTACCGGACGGAATAGCAACGCGGATTAGACGTTAGAGGCAACAGAAGCATCGCAGCACGTCACACTAGTAAACACTAAGGTTACACTTGGCAGCAGGTAACGTTAGCCTACCGTTAGATAGTAACTGGATTAAACACGGTTAAAATGCTGACAGCTAAATGGTGTAAAAGTGTGACTGTATTTCACTGTAGAGGATTCCAACACTGGGACGTACAACAGTCTGCCGCTAAAGACACAAACTAGCACTTGGTCACTGCTGTTGTCAGAAAAACAACATAGACGGGACTAAATGGTGCGTTTACTTGAAACTGGTAAACCTTGTGATGCATTTAAAGTTATTGTAAAATACCCTTTTCTCATCCGTTTTTGTCGTTTAACAGCAATATACTGGTGAAATAAATAAATAAATAAATAATTTAAATTTCCCCCTTTTTTGTGCTGATCCAGAAATTGATCCGACCCGTAACTCAAAACCGTGATCCGAACCGAACTGTGACTTTTGTGATCCGTTGGACCCCTATTTAAAGGTGCTGTAAGTAGGATTGGGAAGATCCAGGACTTAGCCAAAAAAATTGAACATCAACAACTTCTCCGTCGCTCCCCCCTTTCTGCTAAAGCCCAAAACAGTCTCCTAAGCCCCTAAGCCCCACAAGGGAGAATGAATGCGTGTGCATGAGCAGTGATTGACACACACTTAGACACCCCCTCTGGCCCTGATTGGTGCATCTGAACAGGGAGCGGTGGATTTTTGCAAATCGCACTACAGGCTGTAGGTTGTGCCAGAAATTAAAAATTACCTGCTTCATGTAGTTCGACTCGAACATAGGGTCCGTTTCAGCAAATATGACAGAACGTTAGTTTTATAAGTCTTATCTACTGCACCTTTAATAGTGTGATACTCCATTGGTGGCCGTAAAGATACTTCAATTGCTAGTGTAATTTTCTCTGTAATAAATAAACACTGGGTAATGGTATTATAAACCTGGGTGGTTTTAGCTTGTCGAAAACATGTTTGAACTCTGCTTTAAGTCCCTATGAAGCAAATTCTTCTGATGACCATGGATGCAACGATCTTAAATAAGAGTTTTCTTTAATGTCTTTTTCCTTTCAACACAACTTTTCACTTTTTGCTGTAGGCCTAATATTTATGATCAAATGTCGTTTGTTTGGGATATGTGTGAGAATAATTTCAATCTGGCAATGGAAACACCTTGTAAGTCATACTCTTCGTCATAGTTTTCACCTTTACATTAAAAAGTAAAAATGTAAAAAGTTAGCTCTCCACACCATTTAAAAAAAATATGGCTTTAATAGGGGCTCTATGTCTGTGTATCTAAGCTAAATACATGATCATTTTCCCATGATAGTCAGATCACTTTCTTCAAAGTTACTTTTAGGAAAAAGCTGTTAAGACCTAACAGAACTATGTTACAGGCCAGAGGCGCCTCTCTTCTCTTTCACTCTGAGGCCCCACCTAACACGCTGGTGTTAATGTACTTCTCCAGCCAACAGCTTGGCAAAAAGCTGCCAGCTGATGCTTCACCTCTGGTTCAACATCACACTGCCTATACTTACTACTGCCTGTAGGAGAGTGTGTTTGACTGTGTGCGCACCTTTGTGTGTAGGAGGGCATAGGGACCTCATCTCAGTATCTATATGTGTATTGTTTTTTTTGTGATTAACATTTTTTTTTAATCATACAAAACATACAACTTGCAACATGAATACACCCCCCCCCCGCTTCATCATCACCACCCACCCAGACAAAAATTAAGAAAAGATGACGCAGTAACCACAATATTCAAGACCATTCAACAAATAGACAATAAGTCGTAACCAAATAAACATATGACAACACCATAAGCCCATTATACACGTCTCTCCCCAGCACAAAGCTTCCTAGGAGCCCTCCAGAAAGCTCAGGTACTTTCCCCATTTTCTAGTATAGACATCCAATCTGGCAAACTGTTTATATGATATTTTTTCAAACGCCACCACCCTAGCCATCTCACAAGCCCATTCCTGGATTGACGGCACCCCTTCATTCTTTCATCCCCTTAAAATAATCTGTCTGGTTATCATTAAACTATGATGTGTATTGTTTAAATTTTATTCAACCTAGCAAAAGTCAAGCTTATCTTTTAGAGCTGAAGATGACTCCATCGAACAATTAGTCAACTGAGTGAATATTCATGCTTTTTGACAGTTTTATTTTTCAAAATGCCAGATATGTACTGGTTCCAGCTTTTCAAATGTGAGGATTTGATGCTTTTACGGTTATTTATGACAGTAAACTCATTGGGCTTTGGACTGCTGGACAAATATAGTTTACAAGACATGACAATGTCAAAATGGGAATTTAAAATGGGCATATTTCACCATTACCAGACATTAAATAGACAAACACGTAACTGGTAAATTGAAAAAAAGTTATTTAGCAAAAATAATTGTTAGCTGTAACCCTATTATCTTCATCCCACCGACATATAATAACAATAACATTATTTCATTTATACTTGAGAACCGTGGAATAGCAGTAGGTGACCACAATATGCAGTTTGTACTGTGTGTATTTGTAAGGTCGGTGGGTCAAAGGGTGACTTTGCCACACAGGAGTAAATTAAATGTGGCATGATCAAACCGTAAATGTCAGGTGTGTGTGTGTGTGTGTGTGTGTGTGTGTGTGTGTGTGTGTGTGTGTGTGTGTGTGTGTGTAAGAGATAGGTGGCACTTTTGGGAGGTGGTTTCCTGGAATGTGGTACTAGAGCGGGACAGGATGTTAGCAACTGTTAAGCACCACAACAACAGATCTGTTTCCTGTGTATGTGTGTCCATGCATGTCATTTCTGATATGCAAAAATCTGGCAAGAATCAAAACCAACTCAAGAAATACAGAGGAAAGTACTGAGAGGATGTTACATACATAGCTTGCTCAGTCTACTCAGAAAGAAATAATTATTTCTACTCAGACATGATTGTTTTCATTGTAAAAAATGTGAAAGTACAAGCACATTGGAGAAAACAGTCAAGACTGAGTGCTTCAAACTAAAAATATTTGAAGGCTGTAACAGTGACGCAGACCTGTTGCACTAGACTATATTTCAAACAAATGAGCATGCACTCAGACCATGTGCAACTACTCACAGGTGTGCACGTGACAGCAGGTACTGAAGATGAGCCAGAATCAAATGACAGTGCTCAGACCTAATACACAGAACCAGAAAAACAAGTCCACAATAACAGCTTCAGACTAAAACACCCTATGTGCGTATATTTATGTGAGTGTGTGTCAGTGCTGACTCAGTGCGTCAATGTTTTTGTAATTCAGCCTTCACAACGCAAACTCTCCTCCATTCTCTCGCTCACACTGTCTCCTAGCAACCAGACACTTAAGGCCTAAAAATAACCCCCCAGAAACGAACAGAACAAAAAAATAAAGCATAAACGGCAATTAATCCTTTCAAGCCTGGAACACAGACTCAAATAGACCAGGTATTAGAAAGGGAAGAGCAGGGCAGGAGCAAGCGAGCGCGAGATGGAGAGACACAGAGAGAAAGGAGTGGGAGGCTGAATCTGCCAGCAACAGGTAGTCGTCAGGAGACAGAGATCTGCACTACATGACAGTGTGTGTGTGTGTGTGTGTGTGTGTGTGTGTGTGTGTGTGTGTGTGTGCATAATGTGCGTGCATACAAGTGTCTGTGTGTCCACTAGCCTTGGCTGGGAACAAGATAGAACTTTTCCACCCTCTCCAAAAGAAAGAGCTTCTCAAGGCAAACAAGGCTCCAGTGTAAACCAACCCAGTGGGCCTGCAACAAGCTGGCAACAAGGCCTGTGTTACACAGAGTTTGAAGAGAATAACATGATGCATGTCAAAAATACTCAGCAAGGCCTCTCTTTCTTTTATGGCAAGCACTTTTATTGTGATTTCTTCCCTCGATCTACAACATTATGAAATAAAGGTGATAAAACAACGCAAAAGACAATTGAAATGAGTCATGAGCACACACGTACACAGAGGCCTGCTGTCTAGCGTCTGAAGCTGACACATTCCACAGTGGATTCACTTTTCTAGATGGGTGATGGCAAGTGAGAGACAAAGCAGTGAGACACCTGATCTTTATTTCAATATATAATAAGCTCCAGCTTTGATTGAAATGCTTTATGAAACCGAATTGTGTCAACAGTGCTTGAATTTTTACACCTTTTCAGATAACAGGTGATGTCAACTAGGTGGTAAAACTTCAAGCCATTCAGTATTCAGTGAGTTTGGCATGCACACATTCTCTCATTTACCTAAATAGCCTCACTATAATCAAGGACCTTGCAACTGGTTTGAGCATTTATCCTCTTGATAGCGACTGGACGTTGCCATACAACAGCAGCTGTGTTTTACCCCAGTTCATTATTTAGAAATTGGGCATCACGATGGAGCTTTGTTGATCTAACCTAAGCTGTATTGGTTGGTAACATAAATCGGAAAATAGGAAAATTGCTAAATCATGTAAACTGGTGACCCGCTACTTGCCCAATGCAATAATGATTCTTGTAGCAGGAGGTCAAATATTCTGTTAGGGACACTCAGCATGACATATTCTGTCAATATTTAGCCTTTACATACAAACTGCAAAGCAAAAGCAGGCTTATTGTATTCAAATGTCCTCTTTTAGTAGTGCAGCAAGCAGCAGCTGCATCTAAAAATGCTTTTTTATAACCATACATTCACTGAAATGACACACAATGTGGCCCTGAACTATTTAGACTGAAATGCATGGTTCTCATCTGCTTTCTTTTCATCATTTGTTTCTCAAGTCTGTTAAAGTATGGAACTGAAATGTAGTTCCTGATGATGATGTACTAATCATGGACCATATAGATACAGAATATATAGATATAGAAAGCCCAGTCAGATTCTTGTTAACCCCTGAGACAACTTGCTACATGCTTAAAGCTGCTTTCATTCAGGAAAAGCTACATGCAGGTTTATTGTTTTACTACCTGCCTCCATTACATTGCAATTATACATTAGTGATTCCTTTATTTTTAAAATGTTGTTTTGAACACATCAACGAAAGAGCTTAACGTGTGATTTGTTCGCATCCTTTGCCAAATAGTTTTAATCAGTTTTGTACACCATTAATGCTTCTATTTGGCCTTTATTTGGGCCACTAGAGCTTTCATTACCTAGCTATCTTACTACAAAAATGCCTACCTAAAGCTATGTTTAGCCCAAATAATTCTCTGTTACTCCTCTTAACTATGCATGCATGCATGCGCGGAGAAAGCTTTAAATACTTCACTCTTGTGTAGCAAAAGTATATTTTTTTAACATGTTACTATTCAGCTGGAGCTACCTTTAAAATCCTAGACCCAACAGCCACAGAAAAAAAACATCTTCACACTCATCTTCAATAACTCAAAAGCTCAAATGGGAAGCCTGTGGATGCACTATATGCGCGTGTGTGTGTGTGTGTGTGTGTGTGTGTGTGTGTGTGTGTCTGTGTGTGTGTGTGTGTGTCTCTTGTTATGAACTGCATGCTGTTGTTCAGACTAGAGGTGAGTGTGGAATAGGTGACTGGCCTTGGGGAATCATGTTTTTCTCTTGTACTGCTCTGATGCTGCCAACTGTGCTGCTGATGGCTTGCATTCATGCGGCATTCATAGTAAGTAGTACAGTACAAACAGACATGCAGAGTGTTTTAGGAAAAGTGAAGGTAACCATCATAAAAGCTGCAAAGATTACTACAAAACAAAAATGTACATTGACAGTGCTTGTATACAGAAAAACAACAACAAAGTATCACTTGTTGACCAAGTGAACGTGCTCCCACCCAACACATACACATACACTCCCTTGTGATTGTCAGGGGAGACATGAGCCTAACTTAAGGGTGAACCAGAGGGCTGGTGGCCTGGTATTCTAAACGGGCCCTTGGGTGATGAGTGAACAGGGGACATCAGCAGCTTGCCAACCACCACTGTTGTCCTTAACACCTTTCTGCTGTTTGGGGGAGAGCAGCTTTGGAGCTGTGTACAACATCCAGCTTCCAAAGTGCTAATTGATGGGTAATTACAAAAATTAAGGGTGGGAAGTTTCACAGCAGCATTGCATCATGGTGAGAGAAAAAGACTGATAGGTCTGCTTTTGCTTTGGCGCTGCAACACAGTTTACTGACATAATTAAACTTCACAAACTGTGAATCAGAATGTGCAGAATGTAATACATGACAATGGTAAAACAAAAAAGGTCTACCAAACAAGCACAGTGACAAACAATCAGCATATCTGATTACCTCTGCTGCTCCTTAATGCATTATATTTATTTCACACTGGTCCACACAACCGCAACAATACTAAAGCGTATTACACAGCAATACAAGCATATGAGAAGGTGGTAGACTTTGTGCCCTAAGTGGTTCCTGTGCGTCAGCAATGTGTGTGAGCAGCACCAAAAATACACACGACTTCACTAAGTCCCATCAACCTATTCCTTCCTCCACTTCTAGTCTATTTCTCCATCAATCCCCCATCCCAACCCCCCTCAACACTCCTGTTTGTGGGTCCAACCCTGTGTGCTTTCCTGCCATTCTTCTATCTCAGCTAATTTTAGATGAAGGAAAAAGCTCTGTCCACATCTGTTAGTCATTCTTTAAGAGGGGTGGGTGTGTGTGTGTGTGTGTGTGTGTGTGTGTGTGTGTGTGTGTGTGTGTGTGTGTGTGTGTGTGTGTGTGTGTGTGTGTTTGGGATTGAAAGGAGAGAGAAAGAAAACGGGGAAAAGGTCAAAGAAAGGAGAAGCAGTGGAATGAGTGCTGAAAAGGAAATCAAAGGAAAGGTATAAAACAACCAGGGTAAAGACAGAGTCACCGTCGCTACCAGAACAAATGTGCATCTTGACTCAAATACAATCATTTAGATTTGGAGTGTTTCACATTTACTTGACAGTGGTGAACCACAATGGCAACAAACTGCCATCACAAGTAAAGAGAATGCAAAATAAACTAAACATCATAATTTAGCTCAATTTGCCCCAAAAAGCACAGACAAATGTGAAGGCAGAGTGCGTGGAAACAGTGCTCTAATGATCATAAATCATCCAAATGGGAATAATTTGGAGTCCGAAATAAAAGTAAGTGGGAGAACGCACAACCTATGGTTTTAACCACAGGAGAGGTCAAAGCTCAAGTAAAGGAATGTGATGAACACAAAATAACTATTTTTCTTGCAACAGGATTATAGTATGCAAAACATTCCTTTTCTTCATGCGTTTTTAATGCTGCTTTAAAGATTTACTTTAGAAGAAATGAAACCCAAACTTACCTTTACATGACAGAAATAAGGTGTTTATTCAATTAAGATTAACTTATAGTGTATTTTTAACATATATATAGTAAACAATGACTACGTGCTTGTTGTGAAAGCTTAGTTCTTAGCCTTGGTAACTGGCTCATTTTCCTGGCACATAAAACCTGCAAGAGTGTTTACAGTGGTGAGTGATCGGAATCTCAACACACAGGGATGGCTGATTCAGTGAATTCAGCATTCATCATGTTAAATACAGATAGTAAAAATGTCAGGTTTACGTCTGTGGAAGGCTACATGTGTCCGCTGTTAAACGTGGGCCCAAACAAAGACTAGCATTGTCTTGACTAGTGTGGGGTGACAAGGTCGTCTTTCACCCGGAGTGGACAGAGCGAATCTTAAGAAAAATACACCCTCACACGTACAGCTATAGACAAACATGCACACAGGCAAATGCACACACATGGGATCCTGGCAATCACCACTGTGCATAACAGTGGGCTGTAAGGGGGACACAGAGGGCAGAGCACAGCATGTTTATGTGTTTGTGTTTATCCTGTCGTAAACAGGGACAAGAGACACATGCCGTGTCGCCGCCTGTCACCACTTTCTCTTCTTCCCCTACTGTTCTTCTCACCCTTTACTCAGTTTATCCTGTTTTCCATCAAGCCCTGTTCCTGTGCCCTTGTCTTGCGCTCCCTTCACCTCCTCGCTGCTTCCTCCTTCTCCTCCTCTTTCCCTGACCCCACTTGGTCAGCTTGTTAAGCATGTCTCCTAAAGCTGATTAAGTAGTGTTGATCAGCCTTATGTAAAGGCTCTGACACACCAACCTGACGGCCGACCTTCGGCAGAAAAGGCAGTCTGACTGACTGCCTCCCGAGTTGGCCAAAAAAGTGCCTCGGAACACACCAAAGCGACACTTACTTGAGTGTACGTTCTGCGCGTGAGTGAGACGTAATACGTCTCCATAACAGCAGGCGGCACTAATCTGTATTATCTCCCAAAAAAATGAAAACCGGCAGCTGATTGGACGAACGCGTCACGTGGGTCTGGCTGCTTCCGGATTTTACAACGGAGCATAATGGCTGCTCGTTTGGAATACGATCTCATATTTTACGAAGATAGTTTACCGAAACGTGTTTCTGAAAACATTTTAAGCGAGAAATAGGCCATGCAGTTGCTGAATCTGTCTATATTTCAGATCGACAAAGGTCAGTTTAAAAGATTTTCATCAGATTTTGAGAGCCGTTAGTCAGGCTCATCCCGCTCATCATTTCCGGGTTAGCGCTCCACCAATCAGATTGGCCATTGAGTCCAACTGCCCGCCTTCCGATTCAACATGTCAAATCAAGGCCTACGGCTCCTCAGACTGACGACAGCATGGAACACACCAAAAAGACTTAAGTCACTGACCTCGCCAGACTGTCCGAGGGCCGATAATCAGGTTGGTGTGTCAGGGTCTTAATATTCACCTCGGACAGACATTTCTGCCAGCCAGCCAGCGTACAGTCTTTGTGCCTCTGTGTATGTGTATGAGAGATCAGAGAAGGAACATTGCTCTGCATGGAATATTTGCAACACACGCACGCGCCTGTGTGCATGTATTACGGTAACACTATGTCTTCTTGGATTGGAGCCAAGTCAGTGTATGGTCTCATTGACATGAGCACATTTGGTGGAATGTGCACATCATCATGGCCTGGTGTGTGTAAATATGTGTGTGTGTGTGTGTGTGTGCTCCTACTGCAGGTTGTGTAGATAATCACTGCTTATCCCCCAGTTAGCATGGGCCTGCCAAGAGAGACCATGCACCTACAGCACTACAGCAGGGGGTGGGACACACGCCAGCTCACACACTTGACATGACAGACTGCAGGCATAAATGATCAAAAAACAATTTTTACAACTACACACACACACACACACACACACACACACACACACACACACACACACTTTAACACTGTGTTGGTGGTGCCTGTAAACAAAGCCCTGCTCCAGATCTCATTAATTGGCGGAGTGATTGAGTTAACGAGGCAGCGTACACAGGCAGGTTAGAAAGGCCGACTCGCCAAGCTCCTCTTCTCTTCTCTCCTCTCCTGGTTTGCTCTTGTGCTCTGCCTCGTGGGAAAGATTAGAATCCTCAGCTGGAGCAAATAAAGCTGGACGTTATGCAAGAGCCCGGGAGAGGGAGGAAGACAGAGAGAGAAGAGAAAGGCTGATGATGATGATGTAACTTGAGAGAAGAGCAAAATACTGAAATGAAGAACAAGGAGGAAAGACAAGAAGAGACCTAACAAAAGTCAACTATGTACCTCACTGTACTATATAGTGCCATTCATCCTAAACAACGGTAGACGATCTGATCTGACCAAATTCAAAATTCACAGTATGTAAGTGCAACAGGCCGTGCCGAGTGGGGGTGTTCGTGAAAAGCACTGTCACTGTCTACTGCCCTGTTGCCCCATTAGTAACCTAAGCAATTGTTGTCCTCTTTGTTAACACGAAAGATAAACCAGCGAACCACGACTGGACAGATCATCATGACACCAAACCATCTGACTTCAAGTAGACAAGAACAGAAAGGGATGAAAAAAGGACCTTTGTTGGACAAGGATCCAGGATAATAAAGTACATGTTCACCTTAAATCACTGATTCACCACCAACGAAATGTCCTACCTTCACAAAATGGGATTTAAACATTCAACAGCACACTCTTCCACTGACCATACATAGCTTACGTATTTTAGTAGTGCTGCTGATTGGGAAACCAACTCTACTTAGCCTATGTATGCTACAGCACATCATATCTGGAGTATTTATTATGTTGAATGCAACATACTGTCACTTGTGATTTTCTACTCCAATAAGAAGCTGGTATGTTGGTGCTGTTGTTGGCAAATTGTGTATATCAAGTAAAAAAACAAAAACAGCAGGTGTCAGGAGACAGAAAGAGAAAAGGACAAAGAAAGAAGGAAGTGAAAAAAGAGAGAAATGAATGAGCGATGCGGAAGGAAGGAAGTTCACAGAGATAAAACACTGACTGGCAGAGAGAGAGGGAGAGCAATGAACCCCCGTCAGCATATCGCTTAGATGCGGTTATGCAAGAGCTGAGTGTTCACATGTGAACATACAAGGGCGATACCTCTCAGTTACATTTCACGCACAAAGACACGTACACGCATATTATACAGCCAGCATACATTATAACTATTGCCCTGATTCAAAAGGGCTCACATTATACATCCAAGGTGTTTGGTAGCACAGGGTTCCCCATAAAGTGACAGCTGCACTGGCTTACAGTTATACCTCCACAATACACTCTTATTCATCGTAGTGTAATTAGATTTAGTAAATATTTCAATGATTGTAAACGTAAAATCTCAATTATGTACAGAAGCTGGAGAAGAAGCTCTGAAATCACTGTAGCATGCAACTGATGTCTGTTTGGAAAATTAAATAATCACCATCAATGTTACGGGTTTTTTCAATTGCTTAACAACAGTGGCTGGAGCCACATGTGCAAAACTTTAACCACAGTTTGCACAGCAGCAGTTCATGAAGACCAAACTCTTGTTTGTTTTTCATTGATTGAACACAGTTCTACAGACTTATCCCATGGCTTTTACCACAACCTGCACAACACTGTGAATTTACAGCACTTCGTTCAAATGCTAACACACTGCTGTCAAAACTGTTAACCACACATTCAACAGAATGGATTTCAGCCCGGTGCATTTCAAACACTGCTGATTGCAATTTCAGCTGAAAGCCTAAGCAGGTGTCTTGTTTTAGACTTGTTAGTGTACGCATACTGTGTATATACACTACCGGTCAAAGGTTTGGGGTTACTTAGAAATTTCCATTCCACTCCATTATAGACAGCATACCAGCTGAGATCAGTTGCATTGTTTTTTTAACCAGGGCAGCAGTTTTCAGATTACCTTATGCGCTTACATAATTGCAAAAGGGTTCTCCAATGTTTTCTCAGTTAGCCTTTTAAAATGATATCAGATTAGTAAACAGAATGTGCCTTTGGAACATTGGATGAATGGTTGCTGATAATGGGCAATGTAGATATTGCATTAAAGATCAGCCACTTCTTTCTACAACAGTCGAGAACCCTTTTGCAATTATGTAAACACATAAGGTAATCTGAAAACTGCTGCCCTGATTAAAAAAAACAATGCAACTGATCTCAGCTGGTATTCTGTCTGTAATGGAATGGAAATTTCTATGTGACCCCAATGTGTGGTGTGTGTGTGTTTTTGTGTGGGTGTTGTGTGTGTGTGTGTGTATTTGTGTGTGTGTGCGTGTGGTGTTTGTGTGTGTGTGTGTGTTGTGTGTGTTGTGTGTGTGTGTGTTTTTGTGTGGTGTGTGTGTGTGTGTGTTGTGTGTATGTTATGTGTGTGTGTGTGTGCGGGTGTGTGTGTGGTGTGTGTGTGTGTTGTGTATTGTATATGTGTGTGTGCGTGTGTTTTGTGAGTGTGTGTGTGTTGTGTGTGTGTGTGTGTGTATCAGACATACTGTCCTGGTTGGTGTCACAACGTCTCCAACCAGATCGTTGTCGATGTCCTTCTGAAAAACAGCGAGAAGACAAACGTGATCACATTTCAGGGTGACTAAATAAAATATATCATGTAACAAACTGGAGACTGCCCCCCCCCGTTACACTCCCCCATAAGTGGTTAGTTCCAGCATCATTCTGAGCTATATGTATGTTTGTAGTGGTGGAGCCCTCTAGTGGCCGTAGTATCTGATGGGAGCAGAGCAGGAAGTAAGGAGAGGAAGAGGAAGTATCATAGACGGTATATATAATGGAGCAGCAGGTCCCGTGTCTCTGGACGGAGACCAGTGAAGTCTCTTTCCCGGTGATGGCTGAGCGTTACTGAGCAGCCTCCAACTGAGCTTGAAGACGTAGATGTGACGTGAGCAACCTTCTGAAAGTTGGAAGTCTTCTGGTAGCTGTGCCAAGAGAAATCTCAATCATCCCAATCTAGCAGAGACGAGAGCGTAGGTATATGTAAGGAGATAACATAGACACAGGCTAATTATTGATCACTAAAATGATAGTTAACATTAGTAATTACACTTAAAAAAAATGTCCCTACCAGGACATTTGGCGCTCTTATACTTCATTTTGACGTCACTTTGACAGAGAATAACTTTACATCTGAAGAGTTTAAAGACTCTATTTGTACATTGTTTATTCCTAAAGAAACACGACAATGTATAAAGGCTCCATTACCTTGTAGCTCACGTATGGCTCCGTAGCAGACGTTTTTTATAAAAATAGGCTAACGATTGGGTCATAACCACGAGACTTACTGTCTCATAGTAGAGGAATTACCGTATAGTACAGGAGAAGCTCTCAGGCAGTTTGGACTTCCATTAGCTGTTTAAGTTTAATTACTAATGTTAACTATCATTTTAGTGATCAATAATTAGCCTGTGTCTATGTTATCTCCTTACATATACCTACGCTCTCCGTCTCTGCTAGATTGGGAATGATTGAGATTTCTCTTGGCACAGCTACCAGAAGACTTCCAACTTTCAGACAGGTTGCTCACGTCACATCTACGTCTTCAAGCTCAGTTGGAGGCTGCTCAGTAACGCTCAGCCATCACCGGGAAAGAGACTTCTAACATCCTTCACTGGTCTCCGTCCAGAGACACGGGACCTGTTGGTCCAGTATATATACTGTCTATGATTGGACCCCAAACCTCCATCTTTTTATCAACTTAACTCAGTAGTTTTTGGTGTCTGAACCTAACCAGACTGGGACCATTTCACAACGTAACCACGTGGTTAAAACAGCCACCGTTACCACTCCTCTGGTTTTAGAGATTAGGACGTGTTTCCTGCCACCACTAGGGGGCGCTGAGAAGGAAACGGCCCTCATTGGCTGAGTTGTACCTGCATGGGGTTGCTGAGTTCAGGACAGCTGTCACAGGCGTCTCCCACCTCCGTCTCTGTCTCGGTCCGTCTGCATCGGGTTAGGTACCTTCGGACAGTTATCCAGGACGTTGGGAATACCTGAACACACACACACACACACACACACACACACACACACACACACACACACACACACACACACAGACACACACACACACACACACACACACACACACAGACACACACACACACACACACACACACACACACACCACACACACACAGACACACACAGACAGACACACACACAGACACACACACACACACACACACACAGACAGACACACACACACACAGATACACACACACAGACAGACACACACACACACAGACACACACACACACACA